>NC_141991.1:62068616-62368616 GCF_049901715.1 Pseudonaja textilis | reverse complement strand
CAGCCTTCAAAATCCATACTTCCAAAATGTGTTGGGATAGCAATTCCTAAAGGCCTTCTACTTAGGAATGCTGGGAAATGCAGCTTCAACATATCTGGAAAGCCCAGAAATAAAGAAGGTTGTTCTATCCAGTTTTAATCCTAAATTCTTAAAAAGTTGAGGCCCCAAGAGGAGCTACTATTTATTAAGCTAAATTATTCCCTTTGGAACTTTTAATGTTATTTATTTAGCTCAATTGCTTCCCTTGGAATCTTTAATAAGTTTCTTTAGGCCCTTGCTTTGCTTGTTGACCACTTTCAGTCTCTGTGACGGGATCCCTTGGTACCCCTTTGTCAATCTCCAATTCATGTGGCACTATCAGATATAGTACATCGTGTAAATTTGGAGTGGAGAAAGAACCAGTGGGACATTAAGCAGCCGAGATTCTCTTCAATTCCCTCCTTGCTAAGCATTTCAGGAGGAACCGAGCTAGTGGGACTAATGGCCTTGTGCTTTTCTCATGCCCCATTCTGAAAACAACCAAAGTAAGGAATGATTCTCCATTTGCTAAGCATCAGTAAGCTGCAATGAAAACAGTGCACGGTCTCATATACTTTACTAAGAAAACAAACCAGAATTGACCCAAACCAACCAAGCTACAAATTTTATTGTATTACATTTAATATTTACATTTTTTTGTTTAACAGCAAGAATGATGAAGCAATTAAATTTTAGTCTCTAACCAGAACATATCACCAAAGCTAAAGCAATGTAAAATATCCATACTAGTACAGAAACTATAACCGCAGCAGTGGTGAGATTCTATTTTTTCTACTATCGCTTCTGTGGGCATGGCTTGGTGGGCATGGCAGGGGAAGGATATTGTAAAACCTCCAGTCAGAGGTGGTATTTGCCGGTTCTCTGAATTACTCAAAATTTCCGCTACCGGTTCTCCAGAACTGGTCAGAACCTGCTGAATACCACCTCTGAACCGCAGCATCCTAATAGTTGGAGTGTGAGCCAAAAAACAGGGACATAGACACACAATAGACGCCAAATTGGAAGAGGCTTTGACAAATGGCTTTCCACTTTTGATTAAAGAGAATTGCTAACACACTAAATAAGATGCTGAGCTAAGTTTCTAAGTTACCATGCCTGATGACATTTGGGTTGTCATTCCACAGGACTCTGGGAAATGCAAATAAGGCAAAATACCCAGAGCTACGTACACTTTAAACCTTGTTTGAAATACAATACTTTGGGCCTCATTCAAGTGCAACACCTCCGTGACCTTTATTAAAGCTGACGTTTTTTTCCCCTCAGTTTTCCTCCATTAAAATAGTCTTGTAACACTTTAAAAGAGGGCACGAATGTCATGCAGAAAGGTAAAGTCTCAGCACTACCACTAAAGCAGCCATGTATTGGGAAAGGGAGTTGGGGTATGTGTGTCTTTTTGTCATCCTGTAGTTCTAAAATGTGGAATACATCATGTGAAGCTGAAAGGGGAGGATTCTAGATAAGCGGCTCTTTGCAGAGTGCGTAAAGTTCATCTCTGGAAGCAGTGTATTGCATGATGACGGACAACTTGAGCAGCTTTAATGTCACTTAACTCTATATTATTTGAGCATCACTATCGGGGTGGGATTCAAAAAAATTCACTACCAGTTCTGTGGGCATGGCATGGCTTGGTGGGCGTGGCACCAAGGATACTGCAGAATCCCCATTCCCTCCCCACCCGACTAACCTGCTTTCCGGCTCCGTTCTCCTGTGCAGGGCAACCAAAGAAGACCCAGCCAATCAGCTGGGACTCGGGAGGCAGAGAATAGATGGGGGCGGGGTCAGTCAGAGGTGGTATTTGCAGGTTCTCCAAACTACTCAAAATGTCTGCTACCGGTTCTCTAGAACTGGTCAGAACCTGCTGAATACCACCTCTGATCACTATCAAAACCAATATCTATTTCCATCTTAGATGTTACAGAGAAGAAACTGGGGTGGGTAGGGAATCTATGGCACTCTTGAGCCACAGTGGCCTAGTGGTTAGAATGCAGTACTGCAAGGGTACTTCTGCTGACAGCCGGCTGCCACGAGTTTGGTAGTTCGATTCTCATCAGGCTCAAGGTTGACTCAGCTTGCCAGGTTGGTTAAAAAATGAGATTGTTGGGGTCAAATATGCTGACTTTATAAACCGCTTAGAGCAGGAGTATCAAACTCACAGTGATCTGTCGGGACTTTTCCCTCCTTTCACTAACCCAGGCCTGGGCATGGCCCAGGGGCCATGAGTTTGGCAGCCCTAGCTTAGAGGGATGTAATCTCCTTACCTGTAAAGTCATGGAATCAATTATTAACCAATCCATCATCCTCCACTTAGAGACAAACAACCTACTCTCCAATAAACAATTTGGTTTCAGAAAAAAACTATCCTGTAATCTGCAACTCTTACACTGCAAAAACTTATGGACTACACAACTTGATCAGGGCAAAACAATAGATACAATCTACATAGACTTCTGTAAAGCCTTTGATTCAGTAGTACACGACAAACTACTCCTAAAAATAAAATCCTATGGTATCTCTGGACAACTGCATAACTGGATAGAAGCATTCCTGTCAAACAGACAACAAATGGTCAAAATTGGGAGCGTCCTATCAAATTCTGTACCTGTCAATAGTGGTGTCCCCCAAGGCAATGTTTTAGGACCAACTCTCTTCATACTCTACATAAATGACCTCTGTGATCATATTAAGAGCAACTGCGTTCTTTTCGCTGATGATGTAAAGCTGTTCAACACCACAGACAATACTGCTACCCTTCAAAAAGATCTTGACTATGTATCAGAATGGTCAAACAAATGGCAACTTCAAATCTCAACAAATAAATGCTCTGTCTTACATATTGGCAAAAAAAATCAGAAAATAAAATACAAGCTGAATAGTCAAGATCTTGTTGATGATCCAAGCTCTGTAAAGGACCTTGGAATACTCATCTCTAATGATTTAAGTGCTAGAGCCCACTGCAACTACATAGCCAAAAAGGCATTAAGAGTTGTTAACCTAATCCTACATAGCTTTTTCTCTGGTAATATCACACTACTAACTAGAGCATACAAAACATTTGCTAGACCAATATTCGAATACAGCTCATCAGTCTGGAACCCACATTACGTATCTGATATTAGCACAATTGAGAAAGTCCAGAAATATTTCACAAGAAGAGTTCTCCACTCCTCTACTCGTTGTAGAATACCTTATGCCACCAGACTTGAAATTCTAGAACTAGAAAACCTTGAATTACGCCGTCTTCGGTCTGATTTAAGCATGGTATATAAAATCATACATTGCAATGTCCTACCTGTCAATGAATACTTTCAGCTTCAACCATAACAACACAAGAGCACACAACAGATACAAACTCAAGGTTAACCGCACCAAGCTTGATTGCAGGAAATACGACTTCAGCAACAGAGTGATCAATGTCTGGAATACTCTACCCGACTCTGTAGTTTCTTCCCCAAACCCCAAACCCCAAAAACTTTAACCTTATACTGTCTACTATTGACCTCACCCCTTTCCTAAGAGGTCTGCAGGGGGCGTGCATAAGCGCACCAACGTGCCTACCGTCCCTGTCCTATTGTTTCTTTTATTTTTATTTTATTTTTCTTATATGTACCCATTTCATGTATTCATAACTATGTATACACTTATACTTATTATCTTGTAAACAATTGACAAACAAAATAAAATAAAATAAAAATAATGTACTAGGAAGCGTTATATAAGTCTAAGTGCTATTGCTAAGAGCTACTCCCCAAGAATCACATTGGCCAGGAGTGATTGGGGCAGACAGATGATGCCTTCCTTCAGTAGGGAAGAGACCACCTCACTCCAGCCTGTCATACAGGGCTAAAGAGTAAGCTGTGCACACCTTTCGGAAAATGGGCTTCTCCTCCCCCCACAAACAGTGGTATCTCCCAGGCACCCCTCCCAATCACTGAAGCAACCGCACCTTTTTCCAAGGATGAGCAGCTCCTGAAGCCACGCCCACCTCCCTTCCCTTCCCCAATCCTCACGGCTTAAACGCTGTATTATTGGCATCTGACGTTTAAGCGGCTAAAGGTTTGCTGGCTTCCTATTGGAAAAAGAGTCCGTTTTCGGAGAGGAAAAAAAGGAAGCCCCGCCCTTCCTCTGAGCGGATTGGGCAAGCTTACAATTGCCTCGGACCCAAAGCCTGCGCGTCCCCGCCCAGCCGCCTCTCCGCCCGCCCTGGATAGGGCTGAATCGCCTCTCCAGGTGGGAGGAAAGCTTGCCAGCTCTCCTCCCTTACGGGCCGGCTCTATTTGACGGACAGGCCCGAAACCAATCATAACAAAAGGAGCTCAAAGGTGACGTTTCCTCCTTCTCGAGGGGAATCGAATCGGGGCTTTCCGCGACTTTCTCGGGAATCGGGGCGAGGACCGGAGAGCCATGGAACCCCCGGTGAGGGATCGTCAGGGGCCGGACGCGCGTGTCGGGGAACGGCGGGTGGGTAGGCAGCTCCCTGTTGCACGGCGCTCCCCCCCAAGGCCGTCGTGTGATGAGGATGGCACTTGGAGCAAGGGCGAGGGCGGGCTGGCGTGTTTATTCCTGGCAAGACTGCCTTGCTCCCTTCCTCCAACGCCTTCATCGCACAGCGCGAAGCTCAACAGGTGAAACCCCTCCATGCATATCGCCGGTAGAAAGACACCCTTTCCTTTCATGTGGCTGCTTGCTGCGAGGAAGCCATCGGCGGAGAGGGCGTCCCTTGATCTCCTTTTCCATTGGGCGGGAAAAAAAGAAAAGAAAAGTCACCTCTCATAGCCATTAGACGGGATCTCTACCCTCGGAAGAATAAAAGATGTCAGGAGCCGAACTTTCCTTGACTGTGCTGACGCCCGTCCGAATGGAAGCCCTGCTTTTCAATATTCCTTCTTTGCACTTTTCTTTTGGGATTGCTTGCTCGGCTTAGAGCAGCACGTGTGGGGACTGCCTCCAGGACCCGCCTCCTGGTGCCAATTTTATCTATTTTACTACTCCTGTTCCTGCTACTGTTTATCATTTGTGCAATTCGGTGAAACAAGTTGCCATCCATTGGTTCCTGTGGGTGAACCGGCTGAGTGCAATGAATGAGGTGGGGCTGAGTTGGAAAGTAGCTTCTACCTGGCCCATTCATTCTGTTTATCCTGGCATCGGGAGTTCACTTCTGCAATTCCATCTGCATGTACAAAAGGATAACTGTATTCTATCTGTGGCACTTCTGCCCTTTGTGGTGATAATTCCAGTGATTTGGGAGAGAATAAAGGTTAGGAGCTTCTGATAGAATTGACCCCTTGCCCTGCAGAAGGTCAAAAATTGTTACATATTCCCATCTTGCTGGGTGCAAACTGCCATAGAGCTCCCAGCCCATGCATTTCCTGATCCCTGCTTTTCACTCAGAAACCATTTTTATAACTTGACTTTGGGCCATCAGGTCATTTTCGACTCCTAGCGATAGATTTCCTCCATGGCAACCTATCCTTAACTTTTTATTTCAGGACCCCCAAGGATGCAGTCACTGAGTCCATCCATCTTGCTTCTGCCATCTTCTTCCCTTCCACTTTTCCCAGCATTTGAGCCTTCCCCAGAAAGCTGGGCCTTTGCATAATGTGTGCTGCAAAGTAGGATCATTTGAGCCTGGTCATATGTGCCTCAAATGAGAACTTGATGTGTTCAGTGATCCATTGGCTTGTTTTCTTGGTTGGCCATGGTATTCTCAGATGTCTTTGACACCAAAATGCAAATTCCTCCATACTCTTCCAATCCTCCTCCTTCAGAGTCCAACTTTCCTTCCATAGAGTGTCACAGGGAACAGCTTCTATGATTTTGGCCTTTGTAGGTCTGAACACATATGCCATTTACATTTTCCAAGGCTTTTGTGGCTGTTGTACCAAGCATTAGCCTGTGACATAATTCCTTTACTGTTGATTGCTAATTTGAGCAAATGGCTGATGCCTTTCTCTTGAGTCCATCACAACTAATTATGGCCCTTTATTTCTTTATATTTGCAATGTATAGTTGCTGAATGATACTGAAGAAATAGCTGCTTTGTACCGTGATCTGAGCCAGTATCCTTCCCTTTCCCATGCTTGTATTGGACCTGAAGTAACCACTCAGTATGGTGGCAAACATTGCAATATTTATACAGGTAAGCTCTTTAAAGTTGAATCCACATCATTGGGTGTAGATTTGGCTCCATGGAATTTAAATAGTTGTTGTTCAATATTGTTATCAATGGTCAAATGTAACATTAGGCCCTAGGTCCCATTAACAAAATAAATCAGGAGACTAAGCATAAGCATTACTTTTTTCTAGCTCTGTGTTTGATTGACATCTTTCTTTTTTCCTGATGATCCCAAGAGATAAAAAAAAACTAAAAACAGTAGCTGTAAGAGTTTCTATTGCAGACAAAAGATGAGAAGGATAGGTCATCACTGACAACTATAACTTCTTTTGTGTTTCCCCTATTGGATGATGGTGGACTTTTTTTAAACCACTTCACCCAAAAAAAGTGTTCTACCTTGTTTCTCCAACAATACGGCCTCCACCAATAGGAAGGCCCAGCATGATTTCTAGGCATGAGGTGAAATTAAGCCCCACCCCCAAAATTTAGGCCTATTTTAAACATGCATTTCCCCGCCATTTCTCACATTGTTCGTTAGAACTACACGAGGTGAAGAGAAATGGGGGGGAAGGGCGGGGCTGGGGAGAAAACTTGCCTTTAGGAGTGCCCTCCAGCTAGACTAGGCTAGAATACCCCGATCTACCGATAGAACATCAGCCGATAGAAGCTCCCCGAAGGCAGAGTCCCCAGCCACTTCGGGGCGAGGCGTGGCTGCCCGTGTCACCTTGCCATTAGGCAGTGTCTTTCGGGCGATAGAAGCTCCCCAAGTGCAGTCACCAGCCACTTCGATCGGCCGGTAGAAGCTGCCTTGGGGCGAGCGCATACACACACACTCCCCTTGCCGCGAGGCCGCTTCTATCGGCCGATTGAAGTGGTTGGTGACTGCACTTGGGGAGCTTCCATCGCCCGACAGAGACTGCCTAAAGGCAAGGGGACACGGGCAGGCACACCTCGCCCCGAAGCAGCTGGGGACTCTGCCTTCGGGGAGCTTTCGTCGGCCAATAGAAGCGGCGTTGCGGCGAGGTATGTGCGTATGGGCCGCTCTAGGTGGGGGAGGAAATTAAGTCACCCCCGAAAAGACAGCCTAGCCGTTCTTTCAGGGGTCAAAAAAAAATAAGGCTCGGCCTTATTTTGTGAGAAACACGATATTAAAGAAAGCATTAGGGATGATAATTTCCTTAATGAAAATACACTGCATTGGGAGGTTTTCACAATACATTAAACCTAAGCTAAGAAATCCATTTGATAACTTGATGCAGTGTGTGAATCCAATTCTGATAGTGATTCTCTGCATTCAATAAAGGCTTTTTTCTATTGTGCCAGACTAGACAGAAGTCGAACTCTTTACGTACGTCAAATAATAGTAAAATCTCTACTTACAGAGTGGTCACAGCGGGACTTGGAGAGAGCTGAAAATGTGAAATTCTGTCGTCAGTACCTCGTTTTCCATGACAACCAGTCCATCATCTATTCTGGCCCCTCGGGAAATTGCACTGAAGTCAAAGGAGAGTAAGTCTAGACTGCATTGGTCTCTTCTTGCTACTGACCTAAGGAACATGTGGAATATATTACTTAAATTGATCTGACATTTATTGAGACTAATTTGAGGATTCCCACCCCTGGGCAGGGGATTGTTTAAAAGCCAGCTTTGAAGATCCAGTTTGGTCTAGTAGTGGTTAAGGCACCAAGCTAGAAAATGGGAAATTGTGAGTTCTAACCCCACCTTAACCATGAAAACCATCTGGGTGACTTTAGGCCAGTCACTCAATCTCAGGCCAAGCCACATCACAGGATTGTTGTTGTGGGGGAAAAAGGAGGAAGAAGGTATATTGAATTTGTTCACTGCCTTGAATTATTTGTAAAAATAATAAAGGCGGGGGATACAAACAAAAAGATGCCCAGGCTCTTCTGCCCTATGATTTTATGATTCTATATAGAATATATATTATATAGACGAACACAATTATATAGACGAACACTATACAGAAGCCTGATGATGGCAGATGAGATTCTGCCAAAACGTTGCTACAACTTTAAAAGCACAACTATAATGACATGGGAAAATACCTGAACAAAGCTGAATACCATACATATAAGTACCCACGTAAACTTAAGAAAACATATATATATATATATATATCTTTGTTGTTCGGGTTCTCGATTGTATCAGGCACGTTTGATGATCATCTTCAGGCTTCTGTCTCGGCTCTGTGCTTCTCATATAACAGAGTATATATATCATCCACATATAAATACCAGAACCTCAGAAAAATATATATATTATATATATATATTTTTTTCACCTAGACTGCTCAGTCGGGATTCTCCAAGTGGAACTCAAAAAGCTGTTGTGCGAAAAATGAGCCATAGCAAAGGCGAGGAAAAACAGTTCCTGGAGGTACGTTGGCCTGCTTCACTCCTGCTCAGTAAGGCTTCATGGCTTGTGTGGGGTTGCTCAATAGCAATTGGGGTACTTCATTCTTTCCACTTTTGTCTCATTCTTAAATTGCTTCTGTCTGTGGAAACAATGTTGCAACAGCGATTTGTGGGGGTTGATTTATTTTTCCTGCAGGAAAGGAAATATAGTTTTTTTTTCCCACCCTGAGGCCATTGTCAGGGAAGCCTTAATGATTTCAGTGAGGAAAAAGCTCTGTGACCTAAACTGTAGTGTATCTGCCCTCATAGGTATGGGAAAAAAACCGGAAGGTGAAGAGCATCGAGTTGACAGCTCTAGAGAAGCATGGCCAAGTATATGACGATGGTAAGGCTTTCTATAAGTTTCTGTTTCAGTTCCTAAGAGGCAAGAGACCAGCTCTGTATAAGGGCAAATAGTAGGAAAACCTTGGTTAATCTTGGAAAAAGAAAGTCTTGTCTTTTAATATATTTGAGGGATGGCTTAGAGAATCCAAAATCATGTTTGGGTGATAGAAAGGTTTTAAAACTATGCCCACTACACTGTTGCCTTCTGATAGAGGCTAATGGGATACAGCTTTAGGGGGGAGAAATGCATATGCTTGAGCCTAACAGGTATCATCATCTGTTCCCAGATCAGTTTGGCTGTTTGGCCTGGTCACACTCAGAGACTCACCTTCTCTACGTGGCAGAAAAGAAGCGTCCCAAGACAGAGTCTTTCTTTAAGCCCAGAGCCCCTGAGCTGAACACTGAAGAGGAACTGGCCAAGACCGAACGAGACAAAGCAGTAAAGGTTGCGTGGACATTCCCTTTTATAGTTTCCCAACAAGCCAGTCTTTCTGTTTTCTTTGATCTAGAAAAGCTGTCACACTGTCCTTTTAACAATCTGGATAGGAAATAGTTAACCCAAACACAAGTTTTCAGGACTCTGGTTAATAATTCATCCATCAAAGGGAAGTTGCATAACATTCAATAAATCCCTGACTTTGAAATGAGCCTTCAAGATGTAGACAATTTAAAGTGACAAAACTGTCTTCTGGTTTCTTAAAGCCCTAGAGTAGAGGAGACTGAAAACTCCCACTTCCATGAATGCAGGTTTTTTTATTATTATTTTTATGAGCATTTGCATCTGTTCATTCTTTTGGTAACTGCTGCTTAACTTATTATCAGTGTGACAATCAACTTTTAAAGAGCAATTTAATAACCTGAATAGGTCTGTTTTGAGTGCTTTGATATTTAAGTCATTAAATCAGCCAGGGACCTGATTTCCAAGTTCTGGATAGCATTCATCTTCTATCCAGTTTCTTAAGAAGTGTTCATGTTGTTGCCTGTTCTTTTGAATGAAAGTTAGCTCCTTGCTGGGTGCGCAATACTTGATATCAGCATCCAGGAGAAAGCATCGTATTCTTTTCTGCATCATGTAAATAGCTTTAATATGATCCTTTGGGAATCTGATGACTGCCTCTTGATCTGTTCTGAAGGAGTAACAACTATCTTCTACAGCAGTTTAAGTTGCTGTGACCTGTTGTAAAATTATCGCATCCTCAAGAAAGGTATGCCTTACAACATTCTTGGTCTTGATAGATGTTAAGTTCAAACAGTAATCTGAATCATGGCCATCTTCTAGACAGGTGAGAATCCTTTTGCTAGCATGCCATGTATCTCAGGAAGACGCTGTTTTTATGCTGTTTTTATGCCTTTCTCAGGGAGAACAGTTTGTATTTTATGAAGACTGGGGGGAAACTCTGGTGGCTAAGAGTATCCCTGTACTGTGTGTATTAGACATTGAGAGCAACAATGTTTCCGTGCTGGAAGGTGTTCCAGAATATATCTCACCTGGTCAGGTCAGTACAGAGCACTTGGAATGTGGGGTGGTTGATTACCTGCAGTTTAATTATGATTGAATTTATATATGCTTGCTATATTTTGTTGCAAAGAATATTATAGCTATGCTACAACTACCTCAGAAAGAGCCAGTTTGGTGAAGTGGTTAAGGCATCATGCTAGAAACCAGGAGATGGTGAGTTCTAGATGGTGTATTGCCTTGGCAACAAAGCCATCCGGGTGACGTGAGCTAGTCACTTCCTCTCAGGCCTAATTAGGGAGGCAATGGCAAACCATTTCTGAAAAACCTTGCCAAGAAAACTGCAGGGACTTGTCCAGGCAGTCACTGAGAATTTGACACAATTGAACAGAAGAAATAAAAGCTGCTATGTAATGAAACATTCATCCTTTGGGAAGCAGAAAAACTATCTTCCTGGAAATAGCATCTTATATCTACCACGTCAGATTCCCAGACAAAAGGATGGTTTGTGTGTCCTGTTCACTCATTGCAAATACTGCTTTTTCCCCCCAAGCTACCTGTCTTTCTATTCTGAAAGATGGTTTCTGAAGTAAAATCTTAACTTTGCCCATCTCTTCAAACTTAACATTGTCTTCTCCCTGCTTTAAGGCTTTCTGGACTCCAAATGACACAGGAGTGGTATTCACTGGCTGGTATCATGAGCCTTTCCGTCTAGGCTTGAAGTACTGCATCAATCGCAGGTGAGTTTCCTTACAAAAATTGGAGGAGAAATCCAAGTGGGACTTGACAGTCTATACTGCAAGAGGTGCATAAAATCCAATATTAAGCAGATAAATGCAGGAAAGTTCCTTTTCCCAGGATAATTTGGGGTATAGTATTGGTTTTCTCCCCAAAAAATAGCATTTAAAGGAAAAGGGCATTATAGTTGTGATATCTGCCATCCAGGGTGATAGAGGAACATCCAAATATACACATTTTTTTATTCTAGTATTGTCCATTTCTAAGATCATTGGAGATGGGGTTCAGTTGGACAAGGCATAATTCTTTTTTCCATTTAAGGATTGAATAAAACAGTAGCTTAATTTTAAAAGAAATGTATCTCTTTACCCTTTTCCTGATCAGTCTTATATGATCCCTTCCTACATTACCACCAGCTGTTTCCCTTCTGCCCCCAGATCATCACTTTTCCATGTTGATCTGACAGGTGGTCAATGTGGTGAGTACATGAATCCATCTTACCTCCCAGTCAGTGCATTCTAGTGGTGATTTCTCTTACGTCATTACCTCCCCTCCTATTACAGAGCTGTTGTCAGATGACAACAAGGCCATTTGGTCTCCACGGTTGAGCCCAGACCAGTGTCGCATCGTATACCTGGAGAATCAGGCTTCTGGACCTCATCAGCAATGCAGCCGTATCTGCATGGTGAGCACTGATTTTGAACTATTGGCACAGAAGCAATTGCATCTAGTCAAGTCATTTGTTTAGTCTTTAATTTTTACAGGACTTTTCAGCTCTTTGTAATCTCGAGAATTTGAACCTCACATATTGTGGTCAGAGTTCTTAAGGATCCTGAGTTTAGTTTGATCTGATTAGACTAGGGACTTCTGGGAGTTTGGGGTGGCTGTTACGGATTAGGAGGGTTGCTTCTTCAACAACCTTGTGAGAGAAATGGAGGGAGAAGTCTGTAATGAAAGTAAGGTGAATGAGGTCAAATGTTTTCTACCTGCAGCAATTTTGATCTTCCAACCTTGGAAGTGATGATACCTTTTGCTGCAGGAGAAGTACATCAATAGGTTTATGAAGTATCACTTTATTCTATATATTTTCTCATTCCTACATTACCTCACTCTGTTCTGATTTTTAGTGATTAGCAGCATAGCTTTCCATGACATTTCTTAATTTGAGAGGCCAGGAAGTTGTTCCTGCTACATCCCAGTTTGATACCTTTCAACCTTTTTTTCAGTATGACTGGTACACAAAGCTCACTTCCGTCATAGTGGATATTGTCCCTCGACAGATCCAGGGTGAGTAATACAATACAAATGGCATTCTGAACTATGGGTGTAAAATAATTTCTCTTGGATTTTTTGCTCCACGTGAATCTGTGACAGGAGAAGCATTAGATTCAAAACAACCTATCCTTAATTCTACCTTCTAAACACAAGAAATAATTTAGTGGCTGGGAAATGGCATTCATTTTTTTTAATGCAAAGGTTTTCTTTAGAATTCCTTCCAGGCTTTTGTTTTTCAACCTTTGGAAATCCTGATAGAGTACTGCCGGGTATTTTCTATAGGAGCGTCTTCCTTCTCTGGCACTTCTTGGAAGGATCATGTTAACATGTTTACACTGCCAATCTAGGAAGTGCTTAAGAAAGAAATACTTATGAAATAAATAAAGCCCAACCCATACTTGTTTCATATTTTCTTTAAAAATAAAAGCTGAAAAGAATCCCTTACTATCCTCACAATAATAAGTATAATTCTTATTCAAATAAGCCAATCTGTGAGGGGGATTTTTTTTCTGAAAAACTGGAAAATGCCAGTTCTGAAATCTGGTAAACAAAAGGGGATTTGTGAACACCTGCACATATCTATCCTAAATATGTGGAATGCAGAACATTTGGAGAATCTGGTGAAATATGGTTCCCAATGGAGCCTTACTGTCTTAACTTCATGAAATCAACAGCTGCCTGCATGAATTTGCTCTCTCTTGCAGATGGATTTGCTGGAATATATAGCACAACACTGCCTGAGCATTGCTGGGCAGCAGACAGTCAAAGAGTTGTGCTGGACACAACTCAACGCAGCAGGCAGGTAAGGATATTGCTGGATTGTTAGGCTGAGCCAAGAATATTTTGCACAAACTAAATGTATCCAGTCTGGCAAACCTCTAAAGGTCCTTCCAGATAGATGATTTTTAAGCATCAGGTCTGCTGAATCAAGGAATAATCGAAACTTAAAGTCAGGTGGAGGTTTCCAAACTGATCTAGGTTTATAACAACATAGAGTCACCTGTAGAGATGGTTGTGGGTTATGTGGGTCCTGGCATTTGTTGTCTTTATTTTATTTTCCTTTCTCTTCTATATTAGTCTCACACGTTTAATTTGCTATAAATTGTGGTATGGTATATGAACATGTACATGTATGGTGTGTGTGTGTGTGTGTGTACACAGTAGATCCTTCATATGTTGGTTTTTACTAGGAGCTGATTGTGGTGGATATGGCATCAAAAAGTGTATGTTCACTCACCAAAGGTAAGTGTACATTTTTCCTCATCCCATTACCCTGAGAAATCCCATGGGGAAAATGCTGATATATTAGCTTAGAACCAAATTAGGTATACTTCTGCTTGAATAAGGAAGTTATCCCCACAGAAGTGTTGATATTATTTTTTTCCTTTCCTAAACTAGGCTCTTCTCTTGGAAGCTGGGTGCTGCTCACCATTGACAGAGATCTGATGGTGGCCAGATTCTCCACTCCTAATTCTCCTCCTATGCTTGTAAGTTCTGTGTGGCTAGACATTTAGCAAAAGAAACCTGTTAGAAATCCTTCGGCTTAAATGTCATGTTTAAGTGCCTTCCACCCAACATCAGTTTAAACCCTGCATATCCAAGTATTATTGACCAAATAATATAGAAACTAATGCTGGGTATCTCTTAATAATTTATCTTACTGCAGATGGTAGCTTTTCTGCCTCCTGCAGGCAAGGAGGCAGACGTGAACTGGGTATGTCTAGAAGAAACCAGTCCAATTCAAGGTATTAGTTGGGATGTCCATATTCTTCAACCTCCTCCAGAACAAGACAATCCCCAGTACAGTGAGTATCCTGAGGGGGAAATTTTGTACCAATTTAACCATCTGTTATTTTTATGCTTCAATATGAGTTGCTTTTCTACAGAAAAACTTGAAAGACTGATAGTGATTTTCCTTAACCTGTAAATTAATTCCTGTATTCTCAGGAGGCCTGGATTTTGAAGCCATACTGCTCAAGCCCACCCAGGTACCAGAGCAAACCAAACTTCCATTAGTGGTGTCACCACATGGTAAATTGCTTGTCTTGTTCCCTTCCCTCATCCTGGTCCTGTATAATGTCATTCCCTCACCATTCATCTGAGCTTGACTCCATTTTTTTTTTCTTGAAAGGAGGCCCGCATTCAGTGTTCACCACCACCTGGATGCTGTATCCAGCAGTGCTCTGCCGAATGGGATTTGCTGTGCTGATGGGTGAGTAATAATCTCTTTCAGACATCAAGATGCCTGCTGGGTCATCTGGCTTAAGGACTGTAGTCAGATATACATGTGCTGGGCAGCCATCAGATCCTCCTTTAAGCAAGCAGTGATAGATAATATCACTGTGATAAGCAGTTCAAAACTCTTTGATGTGGAAATTATTTTAGAAAGGCAACCTTCCTCAACCTTGTGTTTCCAGATGTGGATGGGCATAGATCTCTTAGCAGTCTCAGCCACACAATCATATTCACAAAAAACTGGAGTCTTTTGATACTAGAGCTATGTCAGGGCTAATTCTGATAGTAAAATCCAGAGCTTCTAACATTATTGGAGGCATTTGTCATCGTAGTGAAATCTTGCTAAGGCAAGTAAGTTTGAAATCAGAGAAAGGTTGGCTACCTTAATATCGTGCTTTCCCTCTCTTTAAGTGAATTACCGAGGATCTTTGGGCTTTGGCCAGGATAGTGTGGATTCACTACCAGGAAATGTGGGTTGCCAGGATGTCAACGATGTGCAGGTAAGAAAGTCCCTTCCTCCGTTTCCATCAAGAGTGCTCACTACGTGGAGAAATGTATATATTTTCTGTAGCGAGGAGATTCAACTGTCACCAAGGAGAATGTCTGTTTATATTCCCTTGCCAGATCAAATTCTCAGTAGGATAAGTGTGAAATTCTTGTGAGACTCTACCTCCTTTAAAGATATGTATAATATATTTGTTCTTATATATACAAGAACAGGAAGCTTTAACACAAGGGTCTATCCAAATGTACTTTGTACTTTTCAAGGTATGCATTGAGACAACCTAATCATGGTGCTTTCAGAACTCAGCTAAACATTTGGAGTTGCTTTGTCCAAATGTCTATTCAAGATGCCGTAGTCCTTGCTCCCACAGTAATTGTAACCTTTTCTTTTCCTTGTAGTTCTGTGTAGAGCAGATGCTACAGAAAGAACCTCTGGATTCAAAGAGAGTAGCTTTGCTTGGGGGATCCCATGGAGGTTTTTTATCTTGTCATCTCATTGGCCAATATCCTGGCACGTATAAAGCCTGTGTGACCAGGAATCCTGTAGTCAATATGGCCTCGATGATTGGAAGCACTGATATCCCCGATTGGTGAGTATTTATGAAAAACTATGTTCTCCCTTTTGAGCAGATGCTGTCATTACTGATGCCTGCTCTGTGGCTTCTTCTAGGTGCATGACTGAGGTTGGGCTACCCTATGACCAAGCTGCTCTCCCAGTTCCTGAACAATGGGAAAAGATGCTGCTTCATTCACCTATGCAGTTTGTTGACAAGGTAGATCTTTCCCTCCCTTTTTGTATATCCATTACTTTCAGACCCTCATATTTTTTTTCTTACTTTCAGTATTCTGATTTCCTTCTTACATTCTTTTCCTTAGGTTCAAACACCAGTTCTCCTGTTGATTGGACAAGAAGATAGACGTGTTCCCCCCAAGCAAGGCTTGGAATATTACCGTGCACTTAGGTCCAGGGGCATTCCAACCCGGTAAGCTTCTTGGGTAGAATTGAAGAAACGGGGGGGTCTACAAGAGGGTTTTATGAAATCAGAGAAAAACAGAAATACATGCAACTGGGGTGGGGTGGGGGAATGATAATCTGGGCAGAAGATGGGGCTGAAATGATGATAGGGAGGGAAATGTCAGCAGCGTAATTGTATATTAGCTGATGCCTCTGTTTCTTCATATTTCTAGGATGTTGCAGTATCCAAGTGATAACCATGCACTATCCAGTGTGGAGGCTGAGGCAGACGGTTTCATGAATATTGCACTCTGGTTTCTCCAGCATATGAAATAACAATTATAGAAGCTTGTACTTTTGGGTTGAGGCCAGCTAACAGAAAGTCAAGTCTCTTCAGTTTGAAAGACCTAGTAGCTGATTGGTACTCTGATCCCTAGTCTCCGAAGTGTGAACAGGCACATAACAATGTGGACATCATCCTCTTAGGCCTCAATTGTGCTACAGAGAGAGAGGCTACACTGGCCAAATATATTTGATTTGCCAAATTTAGCATTTTATTAATAATATCACCATTATAACTAGGCAGAACGATCAGGTACTAGAGCACTGATAAATATTCCCGTTAGACGGTATTAGAATCTGTAATTTCATTTAAATGATTGGCGCTAAACTGAAAATGAATTTCAGAAATCAAGCTGCAGAATATATCCTTGGGATAATCTTATTAATTTCTGAAAATTATCTAGTTTGAATGCTTCGATTGGGAATGACTGGAATGCAGTATTTTGAAGAAGTGATGTAAAATCATTAACTTGAAATCTAAAGAATGAAATTACGTTTCACAATATTAAGTTTCTTGATGGCTTGAATTGGAGAGACCTGATATTGTGGTGTATGTGAAAAGAATCTGGGTATTGTTGACCACAAGTTAAACAAAGCCAGCAGTGTGATGCAGCTACTAAAAAGGCAAATGTTATTTCAGAGTGTGTTTACAGGAATAGAGTCCAGATCATAGGAAGTAACTGTTCCACTCTACTCTGCCCTTGTCAAAACCCTTTTGGAGAGCTGGGTCCAGTTTGGAGCGCCACATTTGAAACAGCGCTATAATGTGGAAGCGAGTTCAGAGGAGGTCTACTAAGATGGTGAATGAAGTGGAAATCATGTTTAGCCTACAGAGCGACAGCTAAGGGAAGATACGATAGCGATCATCAGATATCTAAAGAGTTGTTTCACAGATGAGGGAATTGATTTATACGGTTTCCCCAGAGGACAGGAGCAGAACCAAAGGTTAAAACTAAAGTGAAGCAGGTTCAGGCTAGACATCAGGATCAACTTCCTGATTGTATTACTTGTGAGCCAGCGGTAACTTCTTCACTAATGTATTCAAGCAGTAATTGGAAGCTCATCCATCACACATGCTGTGGTGGATCCAAGAGTCTGCGAATTGGACTAGATGACTTCTTTGGTCCCTTCCAAATCTGATTCTATGAATCTGTTTGACAGTGAGCTTTAATAGCTGTAGTAATAAGTCACAACATGTTAAGGGTTGTCTAGGAAAGAAAAATAATTTACTACCAGACCAAAGAATTACTGTCATTACAGTCTGTGCACAAGTACCTTGCAATAAGCCTTTTTAATAGACTGATTAGCTTTGGAATATGCCTGCTATTTGTTCTCACAGGAAATCACACATCTTTGTTCACTGAGAAATAATTATTAAAAGGAACTTAATTGAGAAAATAATCTGTTACTTGTCCTATTAATAAAATGTTCTCTTTTTCCCTCTGAAAGAATGGTTACATCAAACTATACTCCTTCATAGGATAAATTCTGATTTACCAGGCCAGCGATTTGAATAAGGACTTCAATCTCCTTTATTTGTTGTTTCATACTGCACTGCTTTATTTTGGTTTGTAGTGATGCTGCACTGAGTAATGTATTGCAGGCCATGGGTTGTAAGAATGTGCTTTAAAAGAAATTTTATTGACATTTTTATTGAACTAAATACTTGATCTTTGCCACTTGCTTCCGGAACTGAATATTTCAGTTACAGCCCTCTCTTAAGCAGTTTATAGAGTCAGCATATTGCCCCCAACAATCTGACTCCTCATTATACCCACCTCAGAAAGATGGAAGCTTGAATCAATCTTGAGCTGGTCAGGATCGAACTCTGGCAGTCAGCAGAATTAGCCTGCAATACAGCATTCTAACTACCACCACTTTTCTGGCAAAACCAAATGTGTTAAAGGAGATGTGCATGGTGAGCAATTTAGCTAGATGAATCTGTATGTGTTGTACATATATAACACAAATAAGGCAAGGTTGTCGTCTGCCTACAATAATATTGGAGCTTGCCCAAGATAGTTGTCAAATTACAACTGAAGGAGTCAGAAGTTACCTATCCACTAAGTTGTGATGGTAGTAAAGCAGTTCACCACATAATCATACCTGGTTTTATGACTTTTTTGCAGTGGTCAATAAGTGAATTCAGTTATAAAGCAAACTCATTTTTGCTGAAAATAAAAGGAATCTTGGTTTTTAGCAAAAACATCCAAAAATGCAGTCGTGGCCATAGGATGCTGCAAATGGCCATTAATGCAGTCTGCTTGCCAAATGTCCAACATAGTCATGTGACTAATATGTGTGTACATGAGTGAAATTCAGAATTAGGTCATAAGTACTTTTTTAGAGGAAGACACCATTGTAACTTCAAATGGGCACTAAACATATGGATGTAAGTCTACTGTATTCAATATTTCCTTTGATCAAATAACATGGATTAGGGATATGCATGTTCTTTATAATAGAAGAACATAACATTTTATATTCCCCATAAGTGAATTTAGCCTCTAGCTGCAATGTTTGCTGAAAGTATTTCTCTTCTGCCAGAATGACTTCTCGAGTGCTTTACAAATGAATCCAGAGAATCTTTGCCTAGGAAGACACAAGACAAAGGGATAACTGGGTGAAAAAGACAAAGGGAAAAAAGGCTTAATCTGATACTGTGAAAATACCTGATTCTTGTAACTAGTGAACTGGATAGTGTAGGTCTGTAAGCAGCTGGCATGAAAATCGGCTCAAAGAGGAAAAGCAAAAAATAAAAGATCAATTTCCTTAGTAGAATAAATGATGCTTTTTCATCAATTATGATGGCCCTGCTCTCTTTCTAAGAGTTTGTTTTTGTTGTTGTTAGCGTGCCTACTTTATTGATTTTCCTATTCTGGCAAAAAGTACATTGTGTGCTTGCACACTACCGCTTCGTCCTGTAGTAGACAACTCATTCCGCAGCAGCTTTTTAGGTTCGCATGACACTGGAGCATAAGGTCAGCCACGCTGCTGGTTTCACCTACTACCCAGCTGCCGAAAAGAGCTCTCTGGTTTCCCCTCGCCTGTCACGCCCTGCAACTCCTCCTCCCCAGCCCCCCGTTTTGCTGCTTTGACAAGTGTCGGGCGGGATTGCGGGATTGAATGAGCCCGGCAAGCAAAGCAATCCGCGCTTGGGATGTTTAGGTGGGACGCCTGCGGGAGAAGGAATGGCGGAGGGGAAAGCAATGCGCGGCCTTTCCCAGGCGCCTCAAGGCACCCCCCACCCCCACCCCCACCCCGCGCTGTGAGGAAGACGGGCGAGATGAGGCTGGTCCTGCCTTTGCCATCTGGCCGAGCCAATCAACCGCGCCTATTCCTTATCTCGCGCCCGCTTGTTAGACTGCAGCGTTGGCCTTTCCGAAGCCGAGCGGACCCACCCTGCATCCGCACCTGCCTTTTGCTCTCTGCCGGGGCTCGGACGAGTTTTTGGGCGGCGGGAGAAGAGGGCGTATGGCGCGCAGCTCGGAAGGCCCGAGAGAAGCGGTAGGGAGGGAGGCAGAAGTGGCCCCGCCGAATCCCCGGATGGCGAGGAAGAAACGGGGAAGCGGCTCCTAAGGAAGCGCTCCCAACTCGTCGCTGCTGCCTTGGTCACCCGCTTGCTCTCGCTCTCTTTCTCTCTCTCCAGCTGTCTGGCCGAATCGGGGCGGTCTACCAAGAAGTCAGCCGCTTTCCGTCGGTAACTTATGCCAGCGTCGGACCCGAGGTTTCTGCCCGTTGTGGCGCCAAATGCCTGCCCCTCTACACGGGTGAGCCGCTTCACTAGAACCCCTGTTTCTTGTTCCAGCCGGTAGTCCCTCGACTTAAACGGTTCATTTAGCGGCCGTTCGAAGTTAGAACGGCATGGGTGGGTGGGTGAGTGAGAGGACCATTTTTCATGCTTACCGGTTGTAGCATCCCCACGATCAAGTGATCAAAATTGAGACATTGCAGTGTCCCAGGCTCATGTGATCACCTTTAGCGACCTTCTGGCAAGCAATCTCAATGGGGAAGCCAGATTCGTTTAACAATCACACTGATTCACTTAACAGTGGTGAGAGAGGTCATAAATCGGGGCAAAATTCACTTAATAAATGTCTCACTTGGTAACTTTTAGAAATTTGGGGGTCAATTGTGGTCGTAAATCGAGGACTACTTGTAGTTTATGTTAGGAAGGGAGCAGGGTTACTCTCAAGTTCCCTTGGTTTGCCGGCTTCTGGAACTATCCACGAATGAGGTAGCGTTTGAAGTGCTTTTTGCATTTTGCAAACAGATGGAAAAACAGGCTGACACAAACTGATGTATTAGTCTACTAATTGGAGAAACTTTGTTTAGCCTGTGCCTTCTGTACATTGTGATTGAGGATGATGGGGTCTTGGAGGGGGAGGATTCTGAGGACAATTGTACAATAAAATAAAATTAGCCATATAGTGTTACTTTTGTTTTGTCAAATCCTCTAATAATCCTAATAGCTGAAAATGCAAAGATCTGCAAGTCCTAATATTAAAAGTCAAAGAGCACAGCAAAAAAATGGCACTAAAATTAAATATACAGAAGAGCAAACTAATGACAAGAGGTGGAATAATCAGTTCTACAGTTGACAATGAAGGTATCAAAATGATGGTGCCTTTTAAGATCAACCATCAGGAATAAGGGAACAATCAGTCAAAAAAATAGGGTGCAGATTCGCTTTTGCTACAGCAGCCACGAAGGTCTTGTGAAAGATAATCAAATGCCAAAAGATGTCTATACCTACAAAGTTCAGAATTGTACAACCTGTGACATCTATGGAAGTAAAAGTTGGACTTTAAAGAAGCAGGACAGGAAGAATAGAATTGAACTTAGATTTTACCATGGGCAGCCAAGAAAACAAACCAATGAATCATTAAACAAATCAACTCAGAATTCTTACTGCAGGCACCAATGCTCAAATTATCCTATTTAGAACACACATGCAAAGACTCAGCTTTCTGGAAAGGTCAAAGGAAAGAGAAAAAGTGGATCACAAACAATGGATGGACTCAGTTATAGTGGCAGTGAATGCATCGTGGAGACTTGATAGACCAGGTTAGGGATAAATCATTGTGGAAAAGATCTATGTAGTCACTAGGAATCAGAAATGGCTAGATGGCACATAATCATTTTACTGTTTATTTCCTCAAGTAGGTGTTTAAAACTAAATACTCCAGGCTTTAGAGAAGTTGAGTTTTAGCGTTCTGATCAAAGCTTGTTAAATATGGAACAGTGTAGCTTCTTTCTGAACTTCTGCCACAACCAAGACAACAAGAGCCTGATAGCTGCCTGATAGCTCAGAGATGAACAATGCAATATTGGCCTAGTCTGACTCAGTTCTCTCTTTCATTTGAGTTCTCAGAGATATCATAAGAGAAAAGGTGTCTAATAAAGGCCAAATTGTAGTGGCAATTGATGCACCATTGAAACACCTGTTTGGGGACAGCACCTCCTGGAGAAAATCTATTGATGTGTTCACTGAGTCAACGTTGTTTTGGTGGCACATCATCAGTCATAACTATGTCATATTTCTAAGAGGGCTATCACATGAAATTTTTTGAGTTAAAATATATTTTTAAAAAGTAAAGTGTAAAATATTAGTCATTTCAAAGAGAACAATATTATATACCAAAGACCTGGGCAAGCATCAGCTTTCTCACTCAACTTCCTTTTCTGCAGAATGGCGCCACACAGATCTGGAGCGCCATCAGAAACTGCGATTCAGTCGCCAATATATTCTTCACCACGATGGCAGAGAAATTGTTTCTGTTACTCCCGTTGGTTTGCCAGCTGAGATTCATAATCAGTACGTAAAACATCTATATTTCCTCAAGTCTTTTTCATGCTTTAGAAGTTCTTGCCCAGCTTGTTTTACTTCAATCAATATTTAAATAAAATGGTCACCCATCCCACAAATGCAACTCTGGTTAGCTGATAAAGACTAAAAATACCCAGAGCATTCTCCCCCTACCTGACTTCATAGGATGGATAGAAACAGTGGAAATAAGGTAGTCCCTAAAATACCTTCGCCACCATTTAGTTTATGCTTAATCAGGTGCAGTAGAATAGTTATTGGAATAAGGATAATTAGCTTTCTTTAATCTTGAAGATGGGTGATAAAAGTTCCAAGGTCTTATTTCTCCCTGCCATTAGCTGCATGCACACTTAGTTTCATATTGCACTGGTCCAATTCCTACTGGTTACACTTCATTCAGTTTCACAGCAAAGGGCTTTCCTAGCTACCTGAAATTCTTTGGCCAGAGGTAGTAGGGGTCACAGGTTTGCATAGGCACAAATCTTGAATTCTCTTCCCTGTGGATCCCTAAAGTAGATAGAAAGAAATAAACTTACCTCTATGCTTTTCTTGTAAATAGCTTCCAAGTTGGCTGTCCTGTTTATTCTGCGCCCCCTTTTCTCTTGCAATATAGGCTGCTGATTGGAATGTCTCCTACTGGGAGATATAAAGCTATTCTCACCCATTATCTGGAAACGGGGCAGAAACAGGAGGTCCTGGAGGTAAAGTATATGCTATTCACGAGTGTTTCTCCTTACCTCCAAAGAGCAAGGATAGCACTTGAAAATGCTGCATGCTGAAACTGACTGATATAGATATGGCAGCCTTAGCTCCAACATTAAAGTCAGATACAGACTCAGGAGAATCAATAAGGACAAATAATATATTTGTTCATTAAACCTTATACTATAGATAGGTACTGGACTTCGATCTAAGAAATTTATATAAGGAGTTTGCATAGCTAGAGTCAAATATATATGGAAACTGGTCTTTTGCAGTAATATACTGGGCATATACTGTAAGTCATGCTTGCCCCGCTATGAATGATAATTGTTCTACCTCAGTCACTTAGAGTTACAGATCTTAGTAGGGAAATGAATTCCAAGTAACTGTGTAATTCACGGTCATCCTTCATTTCCTCGGAGCCCCTCATAATTCAAGACTTTTTCAATCATAACAGTAGAACAAAGGAGGAAGAGTTCTGATGAGCCTGTTGATTCTTTGGCCTCAGTGTGTGGTGGCAGATTTTGCCCTGTACTGATTTCTGTGTCCCAGCAGGTTTGGAGCAACAGTGGGAGGGTAAGAAATATCAATCTCACAGCGCTGGATAAACATGGCAAAGTGTACACAGATGGTAAGGGCAGTAACAGTAGGCTTGGCCGCATGCTGCTCTCTGCAGGCTTAGCAATGGTGCTTCCTCAGCCCTGTGAGCTCTGCACTCTACCAGCATAGCCCTTGATCGTGCTCCTCCTTCCCACTAACATCCCTTTCCCAGTGCCAGAATGAAGTTCTCCTAGCTGTCTGGTATTGTATACTTTCTTCTTTCTTGGCTTTTCTGCAGATGGTGGTCTTTGTAAAGAGCTTTGCTGGCTATTGCAGCCTGGAGATTGCAGACTTTCAAATCTTGGTGGCGGATGCTGGGTGACATCCTGCCAGGAATATCACCCATACTTTCCTGTCGCTTTGTCAAATTAATTGTGTTGATCAGGCTACAGTGCTATGTTTTGTGAAATGCAAATGTCCCTGACCATGCAGGTTAATTTTTTTAACAGCATATATAAGTCTAGGTCAGGCTTCCCCAAAGTGATCCCCAGGAATCAGTGAGACTATCCAAGGGGCTGATAAATGTCTGAAGATCAAAAGGGGTAAAAGACTGGGGGGAGGTGTCAACAGATGGTTGATAAATTATAGAAGGTTGATTGGGTCAATTAAGCTTTTGGGGTTTCTCTAGAGCAGAGGTATCAAACTCACGTCATCATGGCAGTGTCACATGATGTATCAGGATTTTTTCCCCCTTTGCTAAACCTAGTATGGGCTGGCCAGCACATGACGCATTCGGCCTGCGAGCCAGGAGCTTGACAGCCCTGCTGTAGAACTTCAGGCCAGGCCCTAGACCAGAAGGTAAGGTGTCTAGAAGTGAAACACGTTACCCAAGGTTGAATGGTCAGCCACTGGTGAAAGCAACTTTGAAATGTCTCTGTCAGCTGTCGGTTTCCAGTCACTGATTAATATAGTGTTGATCATCCTCTAATCAAACAACTTAATTTTCCCATCTCTGCTAGTTCATCTTTACCAACTATTCCTTTGTTGTGAATACTTCAGAGTCTAGTCTCGTATCAGTAATTTTATATATATAAAACTTCCATGACTGTTTTCCAGTTGACTGTCCACTACTCCAAGCAAAAAAGAAAACTTCTGGTTTTGATTGAATGTTGACCTTTAAAGTATTTTGTATCATCTTATATATTTCAACACAAAAAAAAAATCTGTCTTTTTTTATAAATTTACCAGGCATAATGAAATGGTCCTTCATGTGGTCTACATTTTTAACAGATGTAAATTTGAAGTAGCTTTATATATTTTAGACATTTTTCTGAGAGTTATATGTCAATGGTACATCATTTTATAAAATAATTTTAATGTAAATCTTAAGTTTATTTAACAGCATATTTCCTCACTGTATGTATATTGTGTCCAGAGTTAGCTCATTTTACCATGCAGTCTTTCACTTCAAATTTCAATAAAAGTTTATACATTTGAGCAATTACATGTAAACAGTTCAATTTCAAATTTATCTTCTGCTGCTCAATTCTAAATTTTTAATAACTTTCTCAGAGGTTCTCTCCTTTTACAAATTACTCCATTCCAGTCCCCTCATTAAACAGCAATTTTCATTCAGTAATTTATTACTTTATCCATAAATTCTTTACAGGACTTTCCTCTTCTTGTAGCTACAGAAAATATATATTCAATATTATTATGACTGTTGTCAAAGAAATAAAGCAGTAATAGTTGAGAAGCTGCAGTTGCTTCTAAAAAAAGGGATGATGAAAACTCTAATTAAAAAGAAATCTCAACAGTGTTTTCATCACCACAAGATAGGCTGGCCGTATTATTATAATTACAGCTTTAATGTTATAAACCAGAGTTTGGAATGTAAGCCCCCAAAAGCCAAGCTATGCAACATGAGATTTCTTCTCTGGCTTTACTGAACATGCTACCTCTCAGTTAACAAAATCCTGAGTTCTTTAAAATATGACATACATGAAAACATTTGTGCAAAATTGTCTGTTTGTTGAAGCAGACTCTTTTCTCATAAAAGTCACAATGTAACATAAATTACAATAGTTGTATAAGTTCATGGTAATTTCCAACTTTGGTTACCCTTTGCCTTTACCAACAATATACTAGAATTAAGTGAAACAGCCATAATCTTTTAAAGATAGTAGGAACTGTTGTTGTTTTGAATTGTTTTATTTACTTGATTTATTTGAAACTTTGGTATACTGTTTCCATGGAAGAAATTTCTAGTATATAAAGCAGATCCACTTGCGATCTGAGAAAAATCCCTTTGCCATAAGCGGTAGCTACAACTTAGTTTCATCACATGCTTTAACTTCAAATCAACCTTAAATGCTTAATGTTTAAAATTCTATAAAGTAGTGCTAAACACAGCAAAAGTGCAGGTAGAAGTTCCAGGTAACCAAGGAGAGTGACAATTGAAATATACTCTTATCACCACAGTTCCCTCCATGACAAAGAAATAAGTCGAACTTTGTATCAAGTCATTAAAAATATTCCAGTCTCAGCGAATTTCTTATCTCCAGCCTTGCTGATAAGTATGTAATCACCTTATGAACTGTATAATGCACATAAACCATTTTAAGTGCTTGTAAGCTATACATAACCCTGGAAACTTTATACTGGGCTGTTGGCCCTCAAAAGGTCCAATAACTCACTGTGTCAATAAACATAACAAAATGATCATTTGCATCCTGTTGTTTTGGTAAGTATACTTCTACTATACTTCTCAATTTAAAGATTGTGAAGAGGATTACAGTAAATGCTCATACAGTATAGTAAGCCATAATTTGTTCAGTCATTTTACTGGCTATATTTATACATTGAGTTATTTATACAATTTATACAATCCTTGATTCACAAGCCACAATGGCTAGATCGGCTAAGTGCAAATTAAACAAACCACATTAGGATTTAGGTATAATATATGAATCGGGAGTCAAATGTTCATTCCCTTTGGTGGTTTTAGAAAACATATCCATTCAGGCAACTTGTGATCCACAGTCTACAATCAGCATGTAAGTTCCACTAGCTTTTTTTAGTTTGGTCAGGGGATCCTGCAAACTTGTATTCTACCTACACATGTTATTATTTCCTATTTCTGTCCTACCACAGAGCAGTTTCGATGCTTTGCTTGGTCCAACTCAGAAACTCAGATTGTGTATGTCGCAGAAAGAAAGCACTCTCCAAAACAACAATTTTTCTCTCAAGGAGAATTCACTGAAGGACAGGAGGTAAATAAAGAAAGCCATAAAATTTCTCCTTTCTTTTTATTTATTCAAATAACTGAACTATGTCAAGTATCTTATGGTCCAAGAGTTAACCAACGCAGCAACTTCAAAGTAGGCCTGGCTCAACAGATAGGTTGACCTGCTAGCAATATTACCACTGTATTGGTAATATTGCAGCTTCCAAGTCATCTCCCAAAAAAACCTTGCATGGAGTTTGTTAAAATATCCAACCAAGAATTGATCGAAGCATTGTTTATTGTTACCAGGACATTATAAATCATTACTTTTGGCCCATTGCATGTTAAATTTATATTTATTTACCTGTAGGCAAATATAAACTCAAGAAAAATTGTACAAAATTCATCATTGTACTGCATCATTGTGTTCAGTTCCTAGAAAATAGTTTGCAAATTTTAAATTTCAAATGTGGTCACTAACCAGACTTACTAGTGTGATCCATGCAGCAAGCCTTGGAGGGTGGGGGGTGAGAGCTGTAATTTATATTCAGTAAAAGGAGTGCTCATGTGGATGGGACACTGAGATGACGATCAGTAGGCCTGTGTTTGAGACGCAGTTGTTACCATGGGATGTGGTGAGCTCCAGTCACATGCTCCAGCACCTGTCGACTTAGCAGTTCGAAAGTGGGTGACTGAAAATAGCTAGATGGGTACCACTTTGATGGGCAACTTAATGGGCACATGAAAGGAGCCCCCAGTTAGGTATCCCCCAGGCAATGATGATGTCACCGTTCAATCCTGACACGATTGTCGAATTTATATTCAGTCTGTCTTGTGAAAGAATACAGAGACACAGCTCTCTAAAATACTTATTTGTTTGATTACATTCTAGAATGAGCGGTTTGTGTACAATGACAACTGGGGAGAGGCACTGGGCGACAAAAGTGTCCCTGTGTTATGTGTATTGAATATTGAAACCACTGAGGTTTCAGTGCTAGAAGACATCCCAGGGCACCTCTCCCCTGGGCAGGTTAGTATAAGGCAGCCTGGTAAGTTAAATTGGGAAGAAGACAAAAACAACACCCCAGTCCTCCGCTTATTGTTTTTTACATTGCTGTTTTGGTTTTCAGAAGCATATATAAAAGAGATATATTCAGGGTGTGAGGCTAGGGTGGGTTTTGGAAACGGTTCTGTTCAGTTGAGCTTTAACATGGCCCTTCATATGTTTGCCTCTTTTATAAGTTTCTGTGCATTACTTCCATATTTTGAATAGGTAATATTCAGTGACCTCATAACAGATGCTATAAGTGTGCGAGGATAACTTTGCATTAGATAGAAAATACTTCTTATAAGTGCATTTGTTAATCTGGGGCAAGACGTTATCATGCTAAATGTCCACCCACATTTATGTTTCTACTTCCAGATGGATCATTCTTAACTCTATTAATCATAAAACATTTGTGGACAGAAAAAAAGTGGGGGGGGAATCAGAAACTTTGGAAACCATATGGAAATGTTTGAAATTGTGTAAAATTCTGTTTATGAGGCATGGTGGTAGCATGAACTTTAAAATCATTCATTCTGTTTTCTTCCAGCTTTTCCTTTAATTGGCTTAGATTTTAGTAGGAAATTAGTTAATTGAAGCCACACAATTGCATTTCCTTTAAAATAGCTCGAAACACTATTTGAAAACTGTTATTCAGTACTTAGTCTGACCTTTATAATATGCTCCAGTTCAACTGTATTGCTACTGTTTTCACTGCTGGATGGTGTCCTGACCTTTCATGCAAGTTTGGCTGAAATGTAGAATGGTAGCAGGAATCTTTTGGTGGGGAAATGTATTTGCAGGACTATTTCCTCCCAAGCATTTCTAACAGAGGGAGAGAGTAATTGGAGAGTTACTACCAAACAGCAGTTCTAAGAATTGGGTCCGCTCCTAGTAGATGATCTTTTTGAAAGACCCGATCTCCTGAGCGGCATTCTTCAGATTATGGAGGAAGGTTGTAGGACAAAGCATAGCCTAGGACTTAGTGCTCAAAATCTCACGTGCTAATACTTTGGTTTTGCTTCCCTGGCCAGGCCCTGTGGTCCCCAGGTGACAAGGGATTAATATTTGTGGGCTGGTGGCATGAGCCATTCAGGTTGGGATTACATTCCTGCTCCAATAGGAGGTAAGTAAGATCTCATGGGCCCATGAAAGCATATTGTAAATGTATCTCATTTTTAGTGGGCCAACGTGAATAATTGCTTTGAAAAACTCCACAAGTTTTTATTCAATTCTGAGATCAGTAATTGTTTCTGAAATTCCCCTATATGGAAATGTCAATCGGGTTTCAAAGGAAAACAGATGGGGGACAAACCCAGCTTAATATCTGCCTTTCCTTAAACAGGATAGCCAAAGCCTGCTGCCAGTCCTCCCTTCCAAGAAACTGCGTAAACCATCATCCTTAGGGTTGCTTAATTCATGGGTTCTATTACCATTAGCAAATATGAGCATTTCCTACTGAAAAAGAGATTTTAAGTTTCCAAATCCTTAGTGCTATACCACTTTCTTTTGAGTAAAGATTGTGAATATTGGATCTTATTGTAACACAGAGTTCCCTCTCGGGCTGGCATGAGGTCTGGGTTGGTGGTGAAAAATGGTTCCTTCAGATAAATCTTTACCTGTCCCCTCTCCCTGTTATAGGTCAGCTCTATTTCTCTTCGATCTGTCTGAACATAGCTGTGGTAAGTTATTCCAGAAATGATCTTAAGTGTTCTAAACGTGAAGGAGTCTCCTCCAACACTTGCAGTCCAGAGAAGATACTCTGCTTTCCAGAATCTGCCACAAACATGTTTACACGTCTGACTATTTGTTGCATACAGATAATCCTTGATGTATGACCAGTTGCTTAGTGATCATTCAAAGTTACCTCAGACCCTCCCAAACAGGTACTTGCAACCTGGTTTCAACTGCAGAGAAACTGCAGCGCGCACCCCCATTTCCCCCACCATCCCACCAGCTCCCCCAGGTCTCAACCTGCTCCCAAGCTGCCCACTCAGTCACCCAAAAGAGCCTAAACCGATTAGCAGAAGCAGGCGGCTCCAAAAACGAAGTCTTCTTAAAATACTGATCTCCCTACAATCTTTGTTTGTACTATTTGTTTGTAGAATAGTGTTAGGTTGCCATAAGACCAGCAGCCTCTATAAGAAAGTGGAGTTTTGCATTGCATCTCATTGCATCAGCCGGGCTCCTCTACAAAAAAACCCAAAAGGTTAGTTTGGTGCTGCTGGGCCGTGGAGCAGGCTGAGTCCTGCAAGTCCGTTGGGTGGCTGGATGGGAAATAGTCCTCAGCCTAGAGGATTTAAACAGTCTCCGTGTGTGTTGGTTGCTTCTACTGACAAGTTCCCTTGCATGACTGAGTCAACGGTTCGGGAACAGGCCAAAGCCTGGGCAACTCTGAGCAATAGAGAACAGAGCACTGGGTACCTCAGGGGCAGGAGCAGCTGGGCCTGCATTATGCCTCCAAGGCTTCTCCAACTACTGAGGCACCCCACGCTCCACTTAACAATCTGCATGTTCATGAAATGATTGTATTGAGAAGATGGGGGTTATTGAAAAGCTTTACTTAATGGCCATCACATCTTATGACAGTAACAGACAGGCTCCAGTTGGTATTGACAGGAAACAAGAAGTCCAGCCTCCACTCCCGCTTTGCTGGGTCCTGCAGTACTTTCTCCGCTTCTGTTTAACATCTACATGAAACCGTTGGGTGAGACCATCTACCCCCATGGCCTGAGATAGAATCAATATGCTGATGACACCCAGCTGTATGTCTCAGTCCATAGCGTGTTAAGCAACACCTTGACCATCCTCCCACAGTGCTTAGAGGCCCTTAAGGGCTGGATGGAGAACAGTTGGCTTAAGTGAACCCTGGCAAAGTGGAATGGCTCTGGCTTAGGGCTCTTTGGCCCATGGAGAATTGCCATCTTTGGTCTGGTCTGGGAAGGCATTGTCTCAGATAAACCCAGTGCATAATCTGGGGTTCTCCTGGACTCACGACTCTTGCTTAAGGAACAGATGTCAGGATAGCCTCTGCACAACTATGGTTTGTGCACCAGTAAGCCCTTTCCTGGACCAACAATCCCTGCTCATAGTCACCTCCTGTCCTGACTATTGCAAAGCTCTTTACATGACAATCTAATTGAAAACTATCCAGAAGCTTCATTTGATTCAAAATGCAGTGGCCCTCATGTGCAGTGCATGTGTGTCATTTCCTGCAGAAGCTGCATTGGCTTCCAGTTTGCTTCTGGATCCAATTCCAGGTGCTGGTTGTCACCTTCAAAACCCTATATAGTTTGTGACCAAGTTAGATGAAGGACTGTTCTTTCTAGATCACATCTACCTAACCCACCAGAGTGGGGAGGCAGGGAATGCCACAGGTTCCCTCTCTTAAGAAGGTCTATCTAGTAGAACCAAGGAAAGGGAACTTATCTGTGATAGATCCCTCCCTGTGAAGCATCATCCCTGTGGAAATAAGATTGGCACCTTGACACTCTTTCTTAAGGCCCTGGAGATTTGGTTTTGCCAATTGGTCTGGGGCTCCCAGAGTGGAATGGAGCCCATCAAATGGCTCATTTGATTGTTGTCACCAGGGAGTGGGGATTTATTGCTTTTTGTTGTTTTTATATTGGGTTCTTATCTTTGTAAGCCATCCACAGTCACTGAGTGTGACTGTATATGTGGCCATATAAATTTTATATGTGGCCATATAAATTTTCTTAAATAAATGAATAGTTGTAAGTTGAGAACTACATGAATATATAAATGTGGGTCAGGTGTTTTGTATTTCTGGTAACTGTATAAAGAAGAAAAGTACTGCTTTTCTTTCTTTAGGACAACAAAGGAAAAACATAATGCCTTCTTGTTGTGTTTTTGATTATTTCAAATACTGGGATTCTGCAATGTACGGATACTGTTTCGAATAATCTCATATTTGGAGCGGAAGCCAGGGAATTCGCAGAGATGTGTCATTTTCTGATGTCTGAACTTTGAGCAAGCATAGTTGTTGGGTATTTCAAAGTTCATATAGTATCAGCAGCCATTGAGCTGAAATGTTTTGTATTTTGAAAGCATCAAGAAATAGATTCTCAGAAGGAACTTTGGAAGAACATGTATAGGCAATACTTTCAGAAGGTCAATTTAAATGTTAATTCATGTTCTGGTAATCTTATCACTTGGTCTTTGGTCAATTGTTACAACAAAATGAGATTAAATAACCTTTCTTATTGTCACATATGTAGTTGCCTTAAGACACAGCTCCACCAACTTTGTACCCCATTCTGGTTGCAGAACTATTGACTTCAGATGATCAGTCTGTCTCTTCACCACGGCTCAGCCCTGACCAAACTCACCTGCTGTACTTGGAGGGACCAGTGTTTGGGTCTCATCGCCAGTGCTTGAAGCTACAGTTGGTGAGTGCCTGAAAATACATTGTCTATCCCTGTCAACTGAGTCAACAAGTCAAAGGAGCATCAGTTCATCTTTTCCTTTCCAACATTCCTTTCCTTCAGAAATATTAATCATGCCCCTGCATGCAATTTCCACTTCTAAACTCTCAGGGCTTCCATCTCATCTCAAGATGGGGAAAAGAGGATTTCTCATTGACCCAGTACTGTCTCCCTCCCAAATAAGGGTTTATTCTCAAAAGATTTTTAATAAGCCAAAACTAATTGGATTTGAACATCCTACTAAGGTATAACATATCTTTTACAAGGCTGGGTTCACTCAGTACACTAAGCCAAAACCATCATATTATCGCTTGGCATGATGAATGACCCCACCATAAAAAACTCCCAAATTTTTCAGTAAGAAGCAGGTGGTGCCCTGTAAATTAAAAATTATAAGAAATATCAGACCTAACATATCTGAAAGACTGACTTCCTAGACCATTAGTTAGAAAAGTAAATGATAATATCTTAACCAGCTAGTAAAGAGCATTTTCAGTCACTTGAAATTGCTCAGTGACTTTATTATATTCCAGTTTGAAATGAAAAGCAAGCTAAAATAATATAAGGGCACATACAATCAATGTCTCTTGTTCTTGTATATACTGAATGACATCACTGATTACCATTATAAAACTAATACTGAAATCTAGGAGTTAGGAAAATGCTCAGTGTGCAATCTTCTCTCCTGCTTAGCTCAACTGGCAAACCAAGTCCTCATATACAGTAGTGGACATAGTCAGAACTTCCACAGCTGGTAAGTCCTCATTTCAGAGAATATATACCCCAAATTTGAATAACGTTTTGTGATTACCCTCCATTTCAGTTACATATCTCCATTTTATGTATTGTCTTATGGCTACATGGACTCATATAGGCACCTAAGAGTTGTTTTTGTAATCTGAAAAAGAATAATATTTTAGTGAATGTTAGAATTTTTCTTAAACTGTGTCTCTGGTGTAAAATATCTCTACAAACTCTTCTTCTTTTTAAGGTTTTTATGGGATTTACTCAGGAGCACTGTCCATGCTTTGCTGGGCCTCTGATAATCAAAGAGTCTTACTTAGCACTCCTCAGAGGAGTAGAAAGGTAGGTTGATGCCAGCAGAAAATACTTTATGTTGGAAAAAGGAGGTCTAGCAACAGGACTATATTTCTGTTCCTACCAGGCACTACACTGCAGAAAAGCCAAAGAGAAAGAAGCGATATGACAATGAAATTTATGTGATTGGTTTACAGCAAGCGTCTTAATGCATACATTCTGACTTAGGGGCTTGGAGCAGCATAACTCTCAAAAAGTAGATCAGAAGGATGATTAATATGAGTTTTCTAGCTCAATAAAAGGTTGACTTCCTATAAAGACACTATAGCCACTGTTTTACAAGTAACTTGATAAATAGCAATCCATTATTTTTATCTAAGATGATGAGTTCTGTGGATTAAAAAGACTCTTGGAAGAAACCTTCTGTCTGTTGAAATTAAAGATGAAGTTAGGACTGAAAGATTAGAGCTTAATATAAAATTTACTAAATCTTGGGAGAGCCATCAGCCTTGTAATTTATGTTGAGAGAGAATGTGGGGAAAGTGTTTTTCACCAGTAAATTATCCACATGTTCATCAACTAAGTCCACAGGCATAATTTTTTTTATCATCTAAGAAGAAATTTCCTGACAGTTAGAACAATTAATTAGTGGAACAACTTGCCTCCAGAACTTGTGGATGTTCCAACATTGGAAGTTTTTAGGAAGAGACTGGAAAATCATTTGTCTGAAATGATATAGGGTTTCCTGCCTAAGGAGTGGGTTGGGGTAGAAGACCTCCAAGGCTCCTTCCAACTCGGTTATTCTACTCTATTCTATCTTTTGCAGGAAGTGTTAGTTGTGGATACCAAATCAGGAAGTGTGAAATCTATTACATCAGGTACAATATAATCTTAATTTTTGTGTACATGTGCATTCAAGTCAGTTTTGACATAACAAGCCTGCTCATCTCAAAGGAGGGTAAATTTGCTGATTAAATCTAGATTTCAGTGAACCCAACAGTTCCTTTACCCTTGACATCTTTTCTTTTTAAAAGCTTCGTACCATTTTTTTATATAGATCTTAATGCCATACTGGGATTAGAGCACATGTCCAGCAATTTTTTTTCCCCATTTGTTTCTAAAGAAGCAAATATCAAGATTATGGTATTTTCCACCAGAATCAGATTCCTCTCCCACTTCCTTTCCCACGGTGGTCTTTGAATAGGATTCTTCATGCATTGTGTCATGAATCAAGATAATCAAGATAAATCTGAAATCTATCCTTGATATCCTTTGCCTAGGCACATCAGAAGGTAGCTGGACTCTACTAGGAGTTCAGCAAGATCTGCTAGTGGTGAGCTGTTCATCTCCCACTTGCCCACCAAGTCTGGTAAGACATTCCCTGTGCAGGTCAAGATAAGGCTTGCTTTTGTGCTTCCATTTTCCCATTATCCTGTTTTCCATGGAACCATGACAATTCAGAGACTTTGGTAAGCTATTCTCATTACTGTACTTTTTCCCATAGACTGTATTTGCATGAGACATTTTTGGTTGTCTTCTTCCTTAATTCATCTCTAGAAGACTTCAATTAATCCTCCTTCCCTTTAAAAAACCAGTTTGGACATTCATATGTTTACATTATTTACATCAACATACCGTCACTTGAATACTTCCTAGTCCAAGCTCTGGTGCCCTAGAAAATCTGTTCTCAAAATGGAGGTCTATTACAGACATGCTGACAGATCATGAGTTGTGCTAATCATAATTAAAGAAGCAACAGTTTGAGCAATGGGTAAAGCACCATTTTCAGCTGCTTGCTTCTTTTTGTTCATCTTCATTAAGTCATCATTTTTTTCCTTGTCTGTTTTCTACACCCACTTGTGAAGCAGGCCTCCAATCATCACTGTGATTTCTGAAATCAGATTCAAACCAGCAAGCCACAAATAGCATAAACTGCTTTTGAAGTCACCTCGAATCAATGATCTGATATCCTAATTAGGCATTATATTTGAGAGGAAAATGTATGAGCTTAGTCCCTTATAATTTGCAATGAAAATATACATTCTGACAAATATGAGGACAAAACTAGTTCCCATCAGACCACATATAATGTTAAGAGATTGTGTGACATTATACCATTCAAGGCAGTGCTTCTAGTAACAGCATATTATATCTGCTTTGTAGAAGGTGGGTGTGCTCCCCCCAAAAGGGAGTGAGCTGGAGCTACAGTGGATCAGTGTGGAGGAATCTTCTGTACTACCTGACATGGAATGGAAAATCCTCACAGTGAATCCTGCCTTGTCTGAGAAGGGCAGCCCATACAGTAAGGAAGCAGGTCCATAGAGCTTCCTCCTAGACCTATGACTACCTCGCTTGCTTTGCTAGTTGGCTGGAATATATTGTGGGCTTTGCATTTAGTGGTCCTAGGTGGAGCTAGACTTGGTTCCTTGATGTAGTAAAGATTAACAGCTTTAGGTTTATGGAGATGATAGGACAGTTGTGCAGAAAAGAAACATCCTTCAGCCAAAAATAAACTTTAATCTGCTTTTGGTGTAAGGACAAGGCCAGACTCATTGTTCTGGAGCACTGGAAGAATCCAAATCAGAATGAAGAGGGTAAAATAAGTGCGTATTGCATGCATCTAGATCCTCAGCCCCTTGTGCTGTTTAACTGAAAGGAACTGCTCTCATTTTATTTCCTAACCTAACGTTAGGACAAGAGAATTCCATAGAATCCTGTTGCATGCTATATAAAACAGAGAAGCTCTACGGCATTAATAATGGATTTGTAACAAACCGTGAATTCCTTTGGTAAAACATTTGGAATAGAGCTGGCTAGATGGCAACATTAAGCCAACCTTAGCTAATCTCAAAAAGCTAAGTAAGATTGAGGTCTTCTCTGGATGGGAGGCCATCAGGAAATTCCGGAGCTCTTGTGAGATTGGAAAATCAAAACAACATTCTGGAGTTTTATTCATGCACTTTGCATTCAGGGCTAGGTGTTAGAATTCCTGGTATTTCATGCTCATGTATTTCAGCTGGTATTCATGTTCTGTTATCCAAAATGTTTTAATTTATAGTAGACAAGTAAATCTACTTATATCACATGTAAGTTGAGAATCCCTAGAAAAAGCCCCTCCCCTCCTTATTTTGATCTACATTGTGGACTGAAGGCCGTTTTTAACACCAATACAAATTCAGGGGACTTTTGATCTAAAAGCATCCTACTCTGGGATTTCTGCAAATAGGTGACAGTGCTGGTCACCAAAAGTTATGTAGAGTCATACCTAGTTAATACTCAGAAGGCCCATAGGTTAGACCTGGGTCAAAAACAGACATCATGGAAGAAACGAATGATATTTCAGTTTTGCTTTCAAGAAAGTTACATAGACTTGTTTATGAAATTACTATAAGATATAAAATAACCTTTATTGTGATTTTTTTTTTCCTGCGGGCACACTGGCACACATTAAAAATTAAATTCTGTTGCCTGCTGTCAAAAGTGTACACATACATATATTGTTGAAAGGAAACAATTTTTAGGATATTTATTTGTGTTGTATTTCTTTATCACAATTGGGATTTAGATTTTCTAGCCCAGGAGCAACATGTCTTGGTTCTGCATGATATAGGAGTGTGTCTTGTACTGGGGTATATGAACAAGAGAGACTGGCAGGCTAAGCGAAGGAGGGATGTACTTAACAGGTTGATTTCCCTTGGCCAGTGAAGTTTGAAAGATGACCTTCAAAAGCTCACTTTTGACCTTTCTTACAGCTGACCAGTCATTTGAAGCCATATTGCTGATTCCTCAAGGAAGCAAACAAGGAGAAGAGGCCCTTTTCCCCCTTGTGGTTTCTCCACATGGTAAGTCACACCCGTTCTTCTCTTTGGCTTGAATAAACTATTTCATGTGCTAACAATTAGACCCAGCTTTCTTGCTTCATTTCCATTTTTTCCAGGATATTATCAATGCTGGTGAGGGCGTCTTTCTGAGCCCCCTTGAAATTTAAAGAGGCAAAGGTTATCTATGAGATTAGCTGCAGTTTGCTGCTTTAATGAGTTGGGCCACATTTCCAAAAAACTAAATGTTTATCATGATTTCCAGCCTCTGCTTGTTCCCCTTTTCTCCTTCAACTCTAGATTTCTGTTTTCTTCCTTATGAAGAAGAGTGGTGTTAAAACATTTCTGTATATCTGCCATTTTCTTTCCAGGTGGTCCACATTCAGTTTTTGATGCTTGCTGGCGTCCAACTATGGCAGGTCTCTGCCAGCTGGGTTTTGCAGTGCTTATGGGTGAGTAGCCCTGGATTCCTACATTTAATTTTCTTATCCAAAGAGACATTGCATGCATTTTAGTACAGGTGATCCTCAATTAATGACCACTTGTTCAGCAACCATTTGAAATTGTGATGATGCTGAAAGAAAGGTTCTTATAACCAGTCCTCAGATTTCTGGCCATTGCAGCAACTGGCCCCGATTTCCAACCTCACAATGTCCTGTAGTCAAGAGATCACCATATGCGACCTTTGCAAGCTTCCAACAAGCAGTCAATGGGGAAGCGGGCAGAAAGTTGGAAGTCATTGTCACATCAGGTCCTTGCTTAAAGACCCACAGTAATTTGCTTGATGACGGTAACAGGTTAGAACTGCCATTGCTAATGGACGCAGTCACATGGTGTCACATTTTACAACTATGTTGCTTAACAACAGCAATTTCAATCCCAATTACCCTTGTTAAGTGAGGATTAACTGTATTCGTGAAATGATCTTACGTGCTTCAGATAATTAAATAAAAAGGGTAAACTTCTTGAGAGGAAACTTGTGATTCCCCGAGAGGATCTTTTCACTTCCTCATTTGTTTTTCTGTGAAATAACTTCTGCTACTTTTACCAAAAAAAGGGCAAAACTACCAGGAAGGGTAGAAATTGGACAAGAAATTCTTGGCAGCACACTTCCCAGAAGAAGAGGCTGTTACAAGACAACAGAAGCCAAGTGAGCCTAGATGTAAGGTCTTACAACACCGTTTCACTTCCTTCCAGAGTGAGAACATATCCTCCAAGAAATGCACATCCAGAATATTGCTGCCTCCTCACCCTTTTATTGAGATGGTATCAACTTTCACCATACAGTTTCAGGAGTTTCAGTTTCTTCAGTGAAAACATTCCCATCACAATGTTCACCTCAGTATGAACAACGGAATAGATTAAATCCCTTACTGAGCAAAACTCATGGCCCCGGCTTTGCTTTTGGAATGGAGTGAGCTATTATTTTCAGTGCATATTCTTCATACATACGTAGCTTACTTGAGAGGAAACTTATTGTTTCATTAGTTATTGAATGATAGTATCCAGGAAAACAGTTTAATAGTACATAGAACTTTGATTTATCAGTGGACATCAAACTGTGGCTTACAGTCTTTGTAAGCAATGCTTACAAAGGATTAAAACTACACTGCTCAAAAAAATAAAGGGAACACTTAAACAACACAATGTAACTCCAAATCAATCACACTTCTGTGAAATCAAACTGTCCATTTAGGTAGCAACACTGATTGACAATCAATTTCACATGCTGTTGTGCAAATGGAAGAGACAACAGGTGGAAAGCATAGGCAGTTAGCAAGACATCCCCAATAAAGGAGTGGTTCTGCAGGTGGTGACCACAGACCACTTCTCAGTTCCTGTGCTTTCTGGCTGATGGTTTGGTCACTTCTGAATGCTGGCAGTGCTTTCACTCTAGTGGTAGCATGAGATGGAGTCTACAACCCACACAAGTGGCTCAGGTAGTACAGCTCATCCAGGATGGCACATCAATGCGAGCTGTGGCAAGAAGGTTTGCTGTGTCTGTCAGCGTGGTGTCCAGAACATGGAGGCACTACCAGGAGACAGGCCAGTACATCAGGAGATGTGGAGGAGGCCATAGGAGGGCAACAACCCAGCATCAGGACCGCTACCTCCACCTTTGTGCAAGGAGGGACAGGAGGACCATTGCCAGAGCCCTGCAAAATGACCTCCAGTGGGCCACAAATGTGCATATGGCTGCTCAAACGGTCAGAAACAGACTCCATGAGGGTGGTATGAGGGCCCGATGTCCACAGGTGGGGGTTGTGCTTATAGCCCAACATTGTGCAGGACATTTGGCATTTGCCAGGGAACACCAAGATTGGCAAATTCACCACTGGCGCCCTGTGCTCTTCACAGATGAAAGCAGGTTCGCACTGAGCACATGTGACAGACGTGACAGGGTCTGGAGACGCCGTGGAGAACGTTCTGCTGCCTGCAACATCCTCCAGCATGACCGGTTTGGCAGTGGGTCAGTAATGGTGTAGGGTGGCATTTCTTTAGGGGACCACACAGCCCTCCATGTGCTCACCAGAGGTAGCCTGACTGCCATTAGATACCGAGATGAGATCCTCAGACCCCTTGTGAGACCATTTGCTGGTGCAGTTGGCCCTGGGTTCCTCCTAATGCAAGACAATGTTAGACCTCATGTGGCTGGAGTGTGTCAGCAGTTCCTGCAAGACGAAGGCATTGACGCTATGGACTGGCCCACCCATTCCCCAGACCTGAATCCAACTGAGCACATCTGGGACATCATGTCTCACTTGTCCTCAACGCCACATTGCACCACAGACTGTCCAGGAGTTGGGGGATGCTTTAGTCCAGGTGTGGGAGGAGATCCCTCAGGAGACCATCCGCCACCTTATCAGGAGCATCCCCAGGCATTGTAGGGAGGTCATACAGGCATGTGGAGGCCACACACACTACTGAGCCTCATTTTGACTTGTTTTAAGGACATTACATCAAAGTTGGATCAGCCAGTAGTGTTTTTTTTCCACTTTAATTTTGAGTGTCACTCCAAATCCAGACCTCCATGGGTTGCTAAATTTGATTTCCATTGATAATTTTTGTGTGATTTTGTTGTCAGCACATTCAACTATGTAATGAACAAAGTATTTAATAAGAATATTTCATTCATTCAGATCTAGGATGTCTTATTTTTGTCGTCCCTTTATTTTTTTTGAGCAGTGTATATAGGGAACTGCTTTAACAAACAAGAGAATGACCTGGAAGATTGGAGTACTTGAGCTAGTTACTTACTCCCTTTGTAACTATAACCACAGTTATTTGAGCAGCAGAGTGACATCAGAATAAGGACATGGGAAACCAATGACAGCATGGTAGCTTGTACTTCTCATGAGCAGTTTCACATTCTATAAATGCGTTTTCTTTGACTATAGAAATGCTTGATTTTTTAAAACAACCTGATAGCCAGGTGTCTTTCTTGGTTGCTGCTCAAAACCTTAAGGGACTTGGAAAGCTCTGGAGGTTGCCCTTGATGTACTCTTGTGCTTTGTTTTGTCTATCTAAACAGTGAATTATAGAGGGTCCTTGGGTTTTGGCCAGGACAGCATTGATTCACTGATATCTCATGTTGGAGTGCAAGATGTGGCAGACACTCAGGTCAGTCTCCTTTGTTTCTTCATTTTTCCCTTCCCCAGGAAGAAGCCTGAGGTTAGGCCAGGTTTAAGGCTAGAACAGAAGGCGACATTATTGTATAATATTTTGTCTTCTTTACAATGGTGGGTAATCTGCCTTCTTTTTTGGGTTAGCAGAACAAGCTATGGTCACAGATATGGGGACTGCAAGGCAGGTCAGTAATATATAATGGTCCTGTCAGAATAGGGCTCCTCTTTTCTCCATTGGCTTCTCTGCACAGTTGGATGACTTGGTCCTTAGCAGATTCATCCCAGCCAGTTTGATGCCGTGCTAAGGTCACGGGTATTGGAAGAGCAAACTCAGTATTTTGAGTAGAAGAGTATTACTGGCGTAGCCTCATTCATATATTCTTGTTGTCGGTCAGCATCCCTTTGAAGAAAAAAAATATTCCTCTTGCATAAACAACAGACATTTGCTGAGCTTTGTAGGAAGAGTTATTAAGGATCTTATACGTATATCAATGGCATGACAAGTCACAAGTTCAGTTTTGTGAACTGCGTTGCACTCTACTGCCCAAGAAACTACTTTCTGAGCCAGGTCTAGTTGTGCAACAGCCTCTGAGATACTTGCTTAATTTGCTTAATGTTCCTCTTACAGCTGGCAGTAGAAGTGGCACTGCAGATGAAACATTTGGACCCAAATAGAATTGCCTTGTTGGGAGGTTCTCATGGTGGCTTTATCTGTTGCCATTTGATTGGTTGGTTTCCAGAGATGTACAAAGCCTGTGCAGTCAGAAATTCCGTCACCAACATGGCCACTCTACTGGGGACCTCTGACATTCCCGATTGGTAAGAAGCACGCCTTCGTAAGCCTCCTGCATGGTCTAGCCCAAGAGATTGGCTTTTTTGCCTCCCATGCCACGCGGGCTGCGGGAAAGCTGAGCGGCAGTGGACCAGAGTGGTGGGTAGATGTGGAAGGCTCATCTTTGCATCTCTAGTGTGTCTGCAGCCTGCATGGCACATCAGGATCGCCTGCCTTCTGCTCCATTCCTTCCACTCTGCACAGCCCCAGAGTGCACCAGCTAAGGCAGGGGTCCCCAACCACCAGGCCGTGGACCGGTACCGGTCCATGGAACATTTCCTACCGGGCCGCCGTTTTGCTGGGCGCCGCCATCTTGTTTGACGAGAAAGTGCTTCCGGGTGAGCTTTTCCGGTTGGAAAGCGGCGTTTGGGTCCTGAAGGAATCCTCGCGCCTTAGTTTCATCGAAGGGGGGGGCTTCGAATGAAACTAAGGCGTGAGGATTCTTTCAGCACCCAAGGCAAGTCGAGCCGAGCGGCTGTCCCAAAGCCGTCCCAAAGCGAAGCCCATCGACAAAGGTACAAAGGAGGAGTTGAAGGTGGCGGGGAGAAGCGGGGGACGGCTGGCTGGCCGGTCACTCGGCTCGCCTTGCCTTGTCATGTGTGCTGATGCTGGTACCAGGCTGCGGATCATTTTGTGATGCCGGTACCGGGCCATGGCACAAAAAAGGTTGGGGGCCACTGAGCTAAGGGATCGGTGGGCTGCAGTCCCCGCATGCTTGCTGGCTCTTATGTGTGTGCCGGGGGTGGGGCGCCTAGCCGGGTTGATCACCCTGAAATCATGTGTCCCCGAAAATAAGCCCTAGTGCTTATTTTGGGGGCCTAAAGGAAAATAAAACCAGGTCTTATTTTTAGTGAAACATGGTAGCAGTCAGTTTTTTGGCATCTCAGTGCAGGCAGAGGTCATAGGGCTAAATATTCTGTACACTTTCCCCAGGCGATACGCTTCTCTGGGTCTGCCATACTCCTATGAGCGGATTCCTACAGAAAAGGATCTGGCTGCCATGCTGCTCTCCTCCCCCATCACTCATGCTACAAAGGTAAGAACTAATAAGTGGAGCTGCTCTTTTACTGCAGAACCTGTGCCTCCAGCAAACATCTTGTGTTTTTTCTTTCTATTTCATGTCTAAAGCCCTGTAATTAGATTTTATTAAAAAAATAATAAACTCACCATTCAGCCTAAGTAGTGCTCAGATGTAGAATTTAGAATTGTGCTGCATTTCCAAGCAGAGTCCAGTGGGGAATTGTAGGGAATGTTTTAACGTAGACTCAAGTTGATGGCCTAAATGTTTTCCTCCATTTTTTTTTTCATTTCATTGAGTGATTCTGTGCCATTAAGTCAGCATCAACAATTAGCAGCTATATATATATTTTATATCACATGGCTATAGTCAGCATGTTTGTAAGCTGCCCTGAGAGGACAGATTGTATCATATACATTCCAATAAATGTATGTTTCCTGACAGCTCGGCAGAAAAGAAAGAACAAAAGGACTGTGCGTGTCTATAAGCTTATGTGTCTGTCAGTACTAATGTGTGCGCGCCATCTCATTCAACTAGAAGGCTGTTGCGAACCAACCTTGTGAATAACAAGACAAATTGAAGTATTAGCTTAATTTGAATAAGTCACATAGATGCATTCTGCCATTAGGGGTCCAACATATACCTGTACTTGTTTTATTATATTTTGCTTGAAAACAAATATGAACAAACTTGCTTGACTCCATATTACAAGCTATGTGAGGTTTTTTTTTTTGGCTGGTTATCTCTTGGTTCCTCCCTCTCCTACAGGTACAAGCACCTCTGCTGCTGTGTGTTGGGGCAAAAGATCGTCGAGTGTCTCCTTACCAAGCTTTGGAATATTACCATGTGTTGAAAGCTAGAGGAATCCCTGTGCGGTGAGTTCCCATTTAATTTATTAAGGCAAAGCAAGAGAATATCTTCTTGACTTTTTTTATTTGGACACATTCCCATGGCCTGATACTGTGGCTCCTGCCTTAATTGTATTGCGGTGGATTTGCCAGCAGAGTGGAGGAACAAAACCAAATTTGAATACAGGTAGTCCTCATTTACCAACGGTAATTGGAACAAACAAACAAACAATGCAAACAAATAGGTCATCCAAATTAGAGGAATCAGAAGGCTAGCCTGTACATAAGACTTGTGAACGCTGTAATAAGCAATTTGTAACTAATACTAATACTTATTATTTCAATACATTACACATTATGAAATCTTTTATTCTAAGTGGAAGAGATGTACCAGTTTTGTATCAATTGCAGTTCCCAGATATGTTTCAAGTGTTGCTCCATGCAAAATTGTAATGTGGGAATCAAGACAAGATCTGATCTAGACTAAGAATAAGAATTGCAAATCAAATCTGGCCATAGGTGTGCAAACATGCTCCTCACCACAGCTACCCTGTGTAAATTCAGTGACAACCTAGGAGTAAGATACACCTTAAGATTTTGTGTTTTCCGTTTTAGTACAGCCCTATGTAAAACAAACCAATGAGTTCATTTAATTAGAATGTGTATCAATGTTTCCCTCATGTTTTAACTTAATTAGAATGTGTATCATTCACCCAGCCCTTTCTGGAACTTAGACATTCTTTAAGGACATCTTAGTGAGTCTTGGTGTTGGATGGTAGGCAACAATGCATCTCAGAGGCATCAGTATGCCCTGGAAGCATTGGATGATATCCCACTCCGAGATTCCAGATGATCTCCTCCTAATTGTCTGTTGACATTCACTAGCATGGGAGACAAAATTGAATTCCGTGGGACATTACAAATGAATGGCGAAGAAGGGGTCAGCAGCATTCCTCCAGCATTACCTTTTGACTTAATACTTGAGGCCCAGTACCAGACTCTCTAGAAGAATATCAGGATCAATGGGATTGAATAACACTGAGAAATCCAGGGAAAATGTTAGGGCTGGGCTTCCCTCAGGTTTTCAGCACAAACTATTCTAGTAAGTAACTCAGTGCTGTATCTTGGCTGAAGGCATAATTGAAAGGGGTCCTGCTAATCAGTCACATTTCCATGCATATGGATGCATATAATCAGCATTGTCTAGATGCGTATTGAAGAGGTGCATAAGGTCTACCATTTTCTCAGTCGCTTTCCCCAGGGAGGGAATGTTTGAGTTACACAAATCAATAATTGTATGAGTCCAGGCAACTGTTTCTTCAGTTGAAATATTAGACCCAGGGGAACATATTCCATTTAGGTGGTGCCATTGAGAACCTCCCTTAATTAGGGGTTCAATCCTTTCCCAGGTAATTTAATCAGCCATAAACAGCATTGATTTAGCAAGCTGCTAATAACCTTTATCTCTCAATTCTCTGTCCATATTTTCAAATTTACAAGCTGGGATGAATGCAGAGTAGCAGGCAGCCTCCGAGTATTATATTGTAAATTGACCCAGCCAAATGCAGGTAGAACCAATGGAGTTTATACATAAAGAACATAAACGATGAATTGCTCCAATCTGCTGCTATGGGCTTTTTTTTTTTTTTTAAGAAAGCAAGAATAGCAGGAAAACTATATGCCTAAGTGTCCAACTTCTTTGTGTGTGTTACTTATTGTATAATTTTATTACAGTTGATTGTGCTGAGAAATTGTATACAGGGATCCTTTAATATATAAAAATTAGGTTGGTTTGCAATTTGAATTATTCAAATCACAACCAAATCAGGTAAATGGAATAACAGTGTGCACACTGAAAAGACAACCCCTTGTAAAAAGGCAGGGAACCACTTTGGCAATGACAGATGATAGAGAAGTTGGCAGTAAGAGTACATTGGCACAGCTTCTTTAAAAAATAAGTGTCATGTGTTTATTTTAAAATGAGTGTACTGTCAATACTGTACTCTCTTTACTGTCAGTCAAAGCAAAGAATTTCCCATAGCAGTCTAGGAATATTTTTAAAACATGCCAAAGAAATGGTAATGAAAAACTACCTCGTAACAACCTACTTCTAAGAAAGAACTTTTGCAAAACACTTTAGCGATGTTCCTTTTTACAGACTGATGTGGTATCCAGAAGAGAATCATGCCTTAAGTGGAGTAGTAGCTGAAGCAGATGTCTTCATGAACTGTGCCCAGTGGATCACACATCATCTCTCCAAAAGATAGATTGAAAGTCAACTGCCAACTAAATATGAAGACATCTAAATTGCTGAGAAGCAAACCGTGTTTATGTATAGCCAGTTGCACTACAGTGATCTTCACAATGTGTCAGGCGTTGGTTTTTCCCCCCAATGTGCAATCAGATTGTGGGTATCTGAAGATTCTTCTCTGCTGATAATCTCTTCAGAATGTTTTTGAGTAATTCTGCTGATAATGTTACAAATATCTACTCAAATCCTAATTCTGATTGAAAAATTGATGTCTGATAACTGGCCTTGCAAAAAAGCTGTACTATTAGATTGCTAAACTAATATAATCAATCAAGCCAACTTGTTTATTTGAATAAATAGATATGCTGACATAATCCAAAGAAAATTCTCTAATAAAGCTTCTCATTTGCAACTGAATACTTTTAGTGGGTTGGTTTTATATATGAGCATGTCTCGGCATTAATGATATTTTGATGATTAATGAATGATTAATGATATCCACTCAGAATTTCCTGAACCATGAGTGATAAACAAATTTAATAAACAAACAAATAAATAAATATCAAAGACCGTTTTTATTCTTTCCCAGTTCTCTGATTAAATGTTTATTGCTTCCAGAAACTTTGATGGAAAATGCCTATCATTATCCTCTATCAATAAATACAAATATTTATGTTTACCATAGATATTAATGATAAACTCATTCACTAGTGATGGACTCTTATGAAGCTGTAGCACCATCTCACACACAAGAGGTGAGTTGGCAGGGTCTTGGTGGGGTTGAGGAAAATAGAGTAAAGTTCCAAAGAAGACAGTCAACAAGATCTAAGTGTGATCTATGACTCTGCCATGCCGACTCAAACTTGGGAGTAAACGTAAGGGCAACCTTGAGGTAAGGAAGGATCCAAGAAGTGGCGGATGGACACTTGGCTGTCAGGATATAGCACAAAAACGGTATTGGTCACACTTGTGGATTGCCTTTGGAAAGATCAGGATCAGATAATGTCAAACCCTCTTAACCTTTATTTCAGCAGCTTTTGATAGCATTAACCATATTATTCTTTTGGACCATCTTTGAGGAGAGGTGGGGAGCACAGTTTGGCTGTGGTTCTTGTTCCTGAAAGGTTTGTTCTAGATGACGGCAATAGGAGGAATCTATCATCTTGAACATAAGCTATATATAATTATAGACTACCTTCCAACCTTTAAATAACGTCTGCATTTACAATAAATGTAAGAGGAAAAGACAGCATCAGAAATAGGAGAGATCTTGAATGTACCCAGGAGCAGCAGCTTAATTTACATTGGAAAATGTTCTTTCTTCTTAGTCCTTTAGAAACAGACTTTCCTGACCTTTGGTAAGATATAAGGGTACTCATCTGGTATCTGAAAGTAAGGCTGGAATTTCCTTCTTTGAAATTGAGATGCCAATAGAGAGTAGGATTGTTGTTTTGGTTTTGTTGTTTGCTTTTTGAAGCAAAAATAATGAGTTGACATATTCAGGTCTGCTCATGATCTATCATGTCAGTAAATTCTTGAAACTGCATCTTTTCTTGGAGTTGCACAAGATCCATGCACATGTGATGTAATGGTGATAGTGACAAATGCGGCATCAGTCCTCCATACATTCCAAATCACCTCTCTGCCCTTTGAATATAGATTGATCCACAATTCTAAATACTGTGCTGTGTTATATACAATGAATGTGAGTAATACTGTGAGGCAAATGTTTAATTTGGTTAGGAGGCAATTTAGTTGCGATGACTTGTTTCTGTTCCTCATATCAGGGACTGGGAGGAAATGCAGTGTTGTGGTTTGCCAGCAGCCTGTGCAGACGGCAGCAAAATTGGACAGTGGGAAAGAAAAGGGATCAGTCTGGGAATCTGGAGAGAATTCGGACGAGGGTCCTGCATCTGATGCAGAGATAGGGCCAGGACCATCTGGGAGTGGGGTGCTGCTTCCGGAGCCTTTGGAGTGTGGCAGCGGCGAGGCAGAGGAACAAGGGGAGCCTGTTCCCAGTGCACGTATGTGCAGAGCTGCTAGAATGTGAGATCAGCTGAAACAAAAGGGGCGACTCGGGAGTAAGGCTGGGAGGTGATTGCCCCTCCGATAAGATATAAAGGACAGGCAAAGATGATGAAACATTTGCAGGAAGCAAAGTCATTCGTTCGTTCAGATTCATTCTTGAAGCTCTTTGTACTTCGGTTGGGTTTTTTTCTAGTTCATTAGACACTTCTATTATTGGCAGCACTTCACAGGAAAGAAAGGTGAGTGCTTATCTCAAGGGACTGTTTGAGATTCATTACCAGCTGGGAATAAAAATAATTCCCAGCCTTGCAATAAAACAAGACTTGTTTTTAAAATAAGGGTGCATATAATTACGATCTTGGAAGCCTTGGTCAGAACACAATAAGACTAGTGGTTAAGGCATTTTTAGCCCCAGCATGGTTTTTAAAGATATATATATTTGACATTAAATATTTTCATCAACGCATAACCTATAGTTAGAAAAATATACATGAGAACTGGATTTCAAATACTAATTTTTAGTGTCTCTTTGGAAGGGGAAGCCTTGTAGCTTATGGTTTTCTGTAATTATTTATTTGAGAGAATTTCAGTTTGTTGAATTGAAAATAATGATCAGATACAAAGTTCTGTGCAGTGCCATGAAAGGAAAATGAAACTAAAAATATGCTGAGTTTGTCTCAACATATTCATCAATTGGTAACTAATATTCAAATAAGATCAGATATCCTTTCACTCAAAACCCTGCTGCTGGGTTTCTCCAAATACTGGCTTTTTAAAGAGGAGGGCCAGAAAACCTTTTAGATTTTGATGTGCTAGATCGGTGTCCAAAATCCATGATGATCTGCTACAAATCATCCTATATTTTATTTCCAAAGCCAGGATTTCTTTAATGATATGAATGATGTTACAATAAAAATGACAGTATATCAAAATGTCAGTATATCAAAATTTAAGCCTCTAAAAGAATGGCTACATAAAATTTGGCATGCAGTTGCTACAAACAATATAACTGTGATTACATAAGAGATAAAATGCAGTAAAATCATTTGTGATGGCTATAATTTATATGTTACTGGAGAAATAGTATTTCAGAGAATAACATAGAAATATTATACTGTTACAATAGAAAAACGGTTAGGTTTTTCCTGCGCTACGGAGATGTCATTTCAGATGTGAAAAAAACTTGAACCACATATAGGTTAACAGACCCATAATGCACCAATACATTAATCATTAACATTTTAAAAAACTGAATGTCTGGACTGCAAAAATAGATATGGTATGATGTCTCATATGCTGGTTCAGAGGATAAAGAGGCTGATTACATTCAGCTGCCTTGGACAATAGCTCCCATGAACACTTCTCTATGATTTGTAACCTTTTGACATCTGGAGAACACCAAATCCCAAGTGATACCAAAAGAGGGAACGAATTTTCAGAAAACCACACTGAAAGTCTCCAGAACCTATTTTCCAGAAATTATCCCAGGACTTGGAAATGGTACATTTGTTCTAAGGGCAGCCATATTTCTTTAAATCTGGAGGATATTCAGCCTCAATTGAACTTTTAATGCTGATGGTAGAAAAAAGAAATTGCAGACAATGTCCATGTGAAATATAAAGCCAAGACCTGTTCCAATGAGGCGGCTATGGTTAAAGTCTTACATATTGAAACTTCTGCCCATGAATATATCCATTGAAAGAGCTGATACTCATGGATAACAACCAACCAGTCCTATTAAAAGGATGTGGATGATTTAATAATGCAATACATTATTAGGTGGGGATAGATAGCATCACCACCAGATGGATTCGCAACTGGCTGATACTGTACTCAACGAGTAGTCCTGAATGGGTCTAAGTAAGTAAGTAAGCAAGCAGTGGGGTACCACAAGGTTCCATCTTAGGCCCAGTATTCTTCAATATCTTCATAAATGACTAAGATGAGGAAATAGAAGGAAAACTTACCAAATTTGCAGGTGAAACTAAGTGGCAGGAATAACTAACACTCTAGATGATAGACTCAAAATCCAGATGGATCTTGACAGACTTGAACACTGGGCCCTATCTAACAAAATGAAATTCAATGTAGAGAAAAGTAAAGTCTTACACTTAGGGAAGAAAAACCAAAAGTACACATATAGACTGGGTGAAACCAGGTTTAATAGCAGTAACTGTGACAGGGTTCTTGGAGTCTTAGTGGACAACCAGTTAAATATGAGCCAACAACGTGCGGTGGCAACCAAAAAGGCCAATGCAATCCTAAATTGCATTAATAAAGGGGTACAATCAAGATCAAGTGAGGTACTAATACCACTCTAGAAAACCTTGGTAAGACCACACCTAGAATACAGCATCCCGTTTTGGTCATCACACTATAAAAAAGATGTTGAGATTCTAGAAAAAGTGCAAGATAATTAAGGGACTGGAGACTAAAACATATGAAGAACAGTTACAGGAACTGGGCATGGCTAATCTAGTGAAGAGAAGGACCAGGGGAGACATGATAGCAGTCTTCCAATATTTGAGTGGCTGCCACAGAGAGGAAGGGGTCAAGCTATTTTCCAAAGCACCTGAAAACCAGACAAGGAATAATGGATGGAAACTGAACAAGGAAAGATTCAACCTAGAAATAAGGAAAAATTTTCCGACAGTGAGAACAATCAACCAATGGAACAGCTTGCCTTCGGAAGTTATGAGAGCTTCAGCACTGGAGGCTTTCAAGAAGAGATTGGACTGCCATTTGTCAGAGAGGTTTCCTGCTTTGGGGGGGGGGTTGGACTAGATGACCTACAGTACATGATCCCTTCTAACTCTGTTAATCTGTTAAATCTTAAAGAACATTAGCTTAGTCATATGTTCAGGACTTCGATATATTATTGGTTCACACTTCTCGGAGGATGCTTCCATTGTTCTCATAAAATTTGATAATGTTTGAAGCCATGATGGTCATTATCATCAACTTTTCTCCACTAAGTACCTAGCAAAAGATGCTCTATAATAAGCAATTAATTGTTGCAGATCTTCTTAGATAAACTCCACAAAATGGAGTAAAAAAACTCATTACTGATGTCAGCTTTTGGAAGTATCTTTTTTTGGCAGTGCTTTTCACATGACATGACCATGGTTGCTCCACACTAATTCTGAGAAGGGAGAGAGAGAGACGGGCAGAAATTTATGATAAATATACAACAGTTCAGCTCAGCCTCATCACTTTGTTGATCCAGTCAACATACATAGAGACTCGGATGAAAGTGGCAGGCACGTCTTTGCGAGCACATACCCGCAATGGGGTGATCACACCTTGTAGCACCCAGCATTCTTGAGTCAGGCAGGCCAAAGGACCTCCAAAGTCACCCTACAGACAAAAAGACCAAGTCAAGTCAAAAACAAGCTCTAGCTTAAGGAGAACAGCAACACCTCACAAAGTACATGGGTTGGTTTTCTACCTTGGACATTTTCTCAAATGGCTTCCCTAACCTATTTGCCTTGAAATCATTTATCTGCAGCTTCACTTTTAAGTTCATGTTTTGGGGGACTATTTCCCACTGCTCATCTTAAAAAAAAAAAAACCAACCAACCAAGAGGTTGGCAGGTAACTTTTTAGGGGGGCGTCATGCAACCTCATAAATGCCCATGCCCACTCCATTTTTTTAGATCAATTTCACAAAATTGCCTAGCTTGAGATATTTACAAGAATACTGTAAAACTGTGAGATTAGGTGATTTAGGAGATTAGCCTTTTTTTTTTTTCAAAACTAAAAGCATTTTATCAAATTGTTAAGCATCTTAGGCTGGGGTTATTGGAGGTACGACGTTTCTGGCCTTTCTGTAAGCCTTGTCCCTTTTCTTTACTATTCAACTTTCCAGATGTTGGCCTCTCATTCGTATATTTACTTCTCTCCGCCAGTGACTTGATGGAGTTTTACTGTCACCAACCTTGATCTCGATGCAAGCCAAGCAATTCAGTTCAATACAAACCCACCTCCCTGCCCTACTCACCTCACAGGCTCCCACGCCAACTTTCAGTGGCGATGTACATAACTCATTTTCCTTCAGACGGCCTCGAAGTGCCGCACTGCAGTTTTGATTGTTCATGACTGGCAGCCTGGCCACATTGAGGACATTGTCATTCCCAGTTCCTGTATGCGAAGAAGATCCAAAGCATTAGAAAATGTGTGAGCTATGGACCGTTCAGATGGTGAGACCCTTTTTATAGTCAGAAAGGGACAACTCACTTCAGCCACCTCGTATTATTTTGGGGTAATTTGTTTGTGGTTAGCTTTTTATGTGCTCACACCTGTAAAAAGTTTGAGCTTTTATAACAGAATCAGTATGTATATGCTGGAGTGTATATTTTTATTCCTATATCTAGATAAATAGATAGAATAGAATTCTTTATTGGACACGTGTGATTGGACACACAAGGAATTTGTCTTGGTGCAAATGCTCTCAGTATACATAAAAGAAAAGTTACATTCATCAAGAGTCAAGAATCATAAGGTACAACACTTAATAATAGTCATAGGGTACAATAAGCAATCAAATCATACTAGGAAACAGTCAATAAAAATTGTTAGGATGCAAGCAACAAGGTTACAGTCATACAGTCATCATAAGTGGGAGGAGATGGGTGAAAGGAAGGATGGGAGGATTAATAGTAATAGTAATGCAGACTTAGTAAATAGTTTGACAAATTTGAGGGAATTGTTTGTTTAGCAGAGTTGCTACATGCTGTATTAAACGTATTTGTGCTGCAGTTTATTATGATATTGTGTATTTCTCATCTTATTTAACAGACTGCCCAGATAAGAATATTATTGGCTAGGCACATGCAGTATAAACATGAATAAATAATCAAGTCAGTGTTATTACCCACATCATGCAAACCATTCCAACAACATGATAGCCTTTCAAAATGCTAAATATCAAGGTAGTTAATAGTCAGGATATGCCAATGTCCCTTTAAAAATCTGTATTATTTAAATGAAAATTTAAGAAACAATGCCAATAAGTAGTTATCAAACTCAGTAGTGCCATGAACCACTCAAATTTCAAATAGGGCAAATTGATAATATTCAAACAGGATTTTTTTTCATCACCTTAATAATATGAGTTCAGAAATCTGTTCTAAATAAAGTTTCATTGAAATGTGTGAATCATACAATAGTTTAAAAAATCGTTCATGTAACTTAATTGGAAGGATATCTAGTTAATAAAATGTTGGAAATTTTGGTCTTGGTTACTTTTCTGAGAGATTCTCAATATGGAAAGTATTCCTATTTATGTCTTCACTTTCTAATAACTTCATATCCCTCTGAAATTTGCATAACAGCAGTAGAGAATTTAAAGAGGGCTTTTGTGCTTCCTTATTAAAAAACAATAGGAAACTTAACATTATTCATTCCTATTGCATATGAAGATGCCTTTTGGTTTAAAGAAGTAGACAAATTTCATAACTGATCAAACATTATTCCAATTAAGAAATATCAGCTACTATCCTAAACTCATTGGTCACATTTTTGCTTAGAATTGGGTCAGTGGAGTAAATTTTGTACTCAGAATTCCACTAACCTAAATAAGCAATTCCTAAAAAGGATATGATAGAAGGTCCATTTTTCAATTTGTACTCCATTTAGATAAGCTGACTATTATTCTAGACAATGTGGAATACAATCCTGCCAGGGCTGTGGTTCTGTTTACACATGCAGACTTCAATTCCCAGTCATGCTCCAGGCTTTCTCTCCCAGTGGACAAAGAATAAAAATGTGAGGGGGAATATTACCTAGCCAGTTCCTGAGAACTAATGGTTAAATTGTCACACACTTTATATCCAGGGGCTGGGGGGGAAATCCACATTTTTATTTCCTTGTCCCAGCAAGATAGAATTCCTTGAATAAGAGATTGGATCAATTAGGTTTGATGATGTCTTTTTTCCAGACTGTACCTCCAGTGCTACCCCATCCTGCAATCTCACACTCGGTGTTCTCGGGCACAATGTAACGCTCGGGTGGAAGGCAGATCAATGCCACACGTTGATTCAGAAGTGCAGGCCTGTGGTGAGAAAGTGCAAGCATAAAGCAACTAATAACACATCTCTGTTCTGTACCCAGAAGCCACTTCAAAGTGCTGATCACATTCCAAGCACACCCAAGCTTGGATGGATGGATGGCATCACACCCATGACTGATCTTTCTGCCGTGAATGGTGAGAGATGCTGCTTGGAGGCCTTCAGCAAAAAATGAAAGTAGGAGGGAGCCATTTTGAAGGAGTCATCACAAGCTTGGGGACTGTGTGAATCTACCTTGAGCAAGCCTTTTAAGTTTTCAATCTATTAAATCCCTCCTTGTAAACCAAATTCATGGAAGCTGGTTTTCTTGTAAAAGCTACTAACTGACTACTCCTCTGTATCAGTTTCTTTAGCAGCTTCAGTCACCAAAGCAACTTTTAGCAGAGGAAGAAAAATACACCACACAGGGAAATATGTTTAGCATATAACACCTTTTGCCTGAAAGCTATGTACATCCTGTCTTCTCAGTCCCAGGACAATTCCCACTTGCACCTAATCACAACCCAAACCTGCCCTGGCCACCTCTTTCTCCACTGCACCCTCATCATGTTGCCTTCATCTCATCCTCAGCTTGAATGGAAGGCACATTTAAGTCAGTCTAGCCCTTATTATTATAACCACCGCCCTTATTTTACTACCATCCAAAGGAAGTAGGTAAACAGTATTGGGCTTTGTAACCTGAGGGGAAGTCAGATGGCAGAACACAAAACAAAGCCAACAAGCTCAAGATAGAGATGGGCAATGGGATAGCAAATGTTAGGTCAATACAGCTTTCCCTCAGTTCAAAGAAGGGCTGGGAGCACTGTAACATAATGTGGATAAATGCCTACTGATGAATGTTAAGTCAGCATCATTGCCATTAAGGATGTGGTTTTCCTGCCCGGCTTCATGTTTTTGCTCTGCTTGGCTCTGCCATCCATAGCACAGCACTGGAATATATTTTTCTAAAGATGCAATTATGTATTTGTTCATAAAGATTTTTAAGATATGAGATCAGCCTTGGTTAGGATTCAGGTTACAGTTCCTGAAGCAGGAATATATCCAACAATTAAGAGCGGAGACATAAATAAATAGTACTTTAAGCTTAATTCTCTGTGTCTGACAAGGGATGTCTTTGATGGTAAAAACCACGGCTAGGTTTCTCCTAGACGAGACATGAAGAGATCAGCTTACCTGATTGAGAATCACTGAATCTAATAATTCTCATTTAATTTTCTTGGAACTGACTGGGATAGGAAATCTAAATCTTCCTTGGACTTTGCATTATCTGCAAAGTCCAAGGAAGGAAGCTGCCTGTCAGTAAAAAAAAAAGAAAAGAAAAAGAAACATCTTCAAATAGTAAGATTGCTGCCAAATTTAGTCTTGGCCCTGGATAACCCAATCTACCTGCTAGACATTCCTATCCTACAGAGCTGTGGTGGCACAGTGGTTAGAATGCAGTATTGCAGGCTACTTCTGCTGACTGCCTGCTGCCGGCAGTTTGAATCTCACCAGCTCGAGGTTGACTCATCCTTCCGAGGTCGGTAACAATGTGGGCTCATATTGTTGGTAATATGCTGACTCTGTAAACCACTTAGAGAAGGCTGTAAAGCAGTATATAAGTCTAAGTGCTATTGCTATCACGTCTCTTAATTGTTTCTGTTTGTAAGCTTTTTTTGCAGCATACCACCATCTTCACCAGCTCCTTCCCCACAAGCCATACAGCTCAGGATGGAGGGTGGAACACACTGACAGATTGAGGACCTCTGTTGTCCAAGTCTAATACATCCATTACTGTATGCTAACTGTGTGAAATGTTCCTTTCCTTTGCCTTGTTTCATTGGGTCCCTTCTGATTCTCCACCTCAGTGAGATTTCTCTACAACAAAGTATATATCTTACAGATCCCAAAATGCAACAGTGCAGAAGGCTCTTAGCAATTCCTATTGAGGAAGCCTTGACCTCCGCCTCTTGGTATGCAACCTAAGTTGCTTTCGTGCTATATGGGATACAGAAAACCTGAAAAGTCACTCACCTCTGCAATTTCAGCATCACCACAAGTGACTCAGAGGGACCACAGACAATCTTAATTATGGGAATGTCCTGTTTGTTTGGGTCATTAGGACCAGGGTTCTTAAAGAGTGTTCCAAGCAAGACGTAGTAACCAGTTAAGTCAGCATCACTGCCAAGAAGAGGAATTAATAATTGTTACAAGTTCACTGACGCCTCTCCCTCAACAGCAGCTTCCCAAGAACCGGTAGGAAAAGTTAATAAGATATGAATCATTTCCGTCTCTCATGACACTTTTCTGCAGCTATAAAGGTAAAGTCCTTTGAGTTCTGCTGACTGCAGTCACATTTATATAGCAAAAATACAGAAGTGATTTGTCACTATCTTCTTCTTGTATTTTTTGGCTCTCCAATCTAGTCCATCACTCTGGAATTTCCTGGTAGTCTCCCATTAAAATATTAACAGTTCCTGAGTTCAGCCATGGTCAACTAGCTGCTGCCCCTGTTTTATTGGCTGCCCCTACCTAAATGTTAATCACTAAGGCCAAGGTGCCAGATACTACCTTCTCTGCAACAGAGCGAAGGAGATGTGTTTCAGGTTTTTCTGCGTAAGCCTGAAAAAAGAGGCTGCTGTTTTTAGGAGATGATTCACTGAAGTGATTTTTAAAGCAGCACCATCTCTTTTCAGATGTGAGAGCCTGGAAAATAACATACTCTCTTAAACAAACAGGACACATACCATACGCTTGTTTTCATAACCATTTTTGAAGCAGGCATTCATCGCTGTATTAATTGCTGCTGTCACTCTGAGTAATCTCGGGCTTGGATTAGTGAGATTCGAATTCCAATCCATACTCAGTCATGACATCAGAGGATAATGAGCATATGAATACCACAGGCTCTTTAGAAAACACAAGGAAGCATACCACTGATATATATTATCCAAAAGTATGCATTTTAAGCAATTTCACATAACTGGCTTACTTACCCTGATTCAATGTCGCCTTCCCCAACCAATAAGCTTTGGTTTTAAGTATATAAAAATAAAGATTTATGTCACCCCCACCTAAAATGAATCACAGAATGTACCCATAGCTTGTTTTAGATTGATTTATTTATAGATATGTTCTCAGGCTGTTCTCTGGCTGTTAGCAAACTTTGTCTTGTTATTTGGTTACCTTGAAGTCAGACTACAGAGGGATGATTGCTGAGCCACTTTTCTTTGGGGCGCCTTACTTCTTGGGTAGCCTCTACCCTGTGAAGTGGGGCCTTCAACCCTTATTAACCCCCAGACAATATTGCCATTCCAGAGAGCTGAGTCCACTTGTCTACCCGCTTCTCTCTGTGCTGGAAGAAAGTGCTCAGCAAAACAACAAGCAAGCCTATTTGCTTAGTTAAACAGACAAAATAGTCCAGTGACTCAAAGCTAGTCATGCTCTGGTGTCTGTGAATGACAGCTGTTTAATACATATGCCTATGGATTTATATAGCCTTGTCTATCACTGTATTTTATTTATATCCCACTTTTCAGCCTACATCGCCCAAGAGTGCTACCGACAATAGGCAAAAGATAATATATGTAAAAACCAAAACAACATTTTTTATTAAAAAAAAGTTTTCAACAGAATATAAAAAGCACAAAAGCATCCAATATACCAGTACTAACGCCATTAATTCAGAGATAGTATTCAGCAGGTTCTGACCAGTTCTGGAGAGCCAGTAGTGGAAATTTTGAGTAGTTCAGAAACTGGCAAATACCAGCTCTGACTGTCCCTGTCCCCATCTATTCTCTGCCTCCCGAGTCCCAGATGATTGGCTGGGTCTTCTTTTGTTGCCCTGCACAGGAGAACAGAGCTGGAAAGCAGGTTAATGGGGTGGGAAGGGAATGGGATTTTGTGGTAACCTTACCCCAGGAGTGGGGAGGGAATGGAGATTTTATAGTATCCTTTCCCTACCATGCCCACCAAGCCACACCACGCCCACCAAGCCACGCCACGCCCACCAAGTCACACCACACCCACCAAGCCATGCCACGCCCACCAAGCCACACCACGCCCACCAAGCCATGCCTACAGAACTGGTAGTAAAAAAATTTGAATCCCACCACTGCATTAATTCCTTCAACGTGCAATTTAGAAATCCTTTCTGGCCTCTGAAAATAATCTAGATTTGAACAACAGACAGAAGTAAAACATCAGTAACCCTGTGACAGCTACGTGGCCTGTGAAAGTGCTGAATGCAAAACAAAAACAAAAATGATTTGTAATTGACAACTTATTTTCTTTAAGGTCGTTGTATATATAATTTTTATCAAAACTTTCCAACCACATGATAAAAGCTAGCCAAAATCAATGGAAAAGAAAAAAGAAAAAAAGAAAAAGAAAGAAATCAAAGAAAAAGAAAAATGTGCAAGAAAAGAGGGAGGGGATTTCTAATATAGGTTTTGCCAGAACTCTGCTTACCAGGAGGAGAAACACATCCGGGTGCTGATCACCCACTCCTCTTTTACCAGTGATCCTCCACAGAAATGGACTCCTTCTCTGGAAAGCAAAAAAAGTGGCACATGTCACAGAAGCAAACCCACCCCGCAAAACCTACCTCTGGGGGGGATGGGTCCAGGTGGGTGGCAACATGCAACTTTGCAGCAAGTCATTCAACAGCTGTGCACTATGGGCCTGTTTCTGGTCTTGGGTAAAAAGAGATCCAAGTGCACAAAACAGCCTCATAGGAACATCTAGTTGGTTTGCAGGGAAGCACAGAGAAGGTTCCCTTTTTTGCAATTTTTTTAGGAGCTGCCACTCCAGAAGACAATGAGTAACAATACTGATGGTTCAAAGTTGCTCACAGGGTTAGGATTTCCTCTTTTAAAAGAACTACTGAAGTGATTCTTCTCCTGCCAAGATTCATTCTCTGGTTTGCCATGTAAGGTATCTGCAGCCAATATTTTTTGAACCACCTGATCTCCCACCACCAATCAGATTCTGCTCACCTATTGCGGATGCTGACTGTCCAAGGTGAGTTTCCAGGTCCACCTCCCACAATCCGAGCCCGTATCTCTATTCGTTCATTCCTCTTGCCACACTGGTCAAAAACCACATTCTCTGCAACCAGGGAGTCAAAACATGACATATTGTCCTTAAATGTTTTTTTTTAAAGCAACACACTTCATTTCTAACTATTCACATAGTCACCTGAAGCCAAAGGCAGAGGGAAAACTCATGCACCTGTTTCCCTTTCTCAGCAAAACTATTTTTCTCACAAAATTACCACAAATAGAATGCCTGGCAGAAAACTCACCTGGATTTAGCAAATTGGACTGCTTCTTGTCATCAGCTGTAGAAACAAAGCAAAACATGAATTGATGCATGCACATCTACATTCCACATATTGTTTATTTATTTCATGGCAGTCTCTGAGGTGCCAAAGTCTGTGAAGCTTATCATTCATACTCATTGTAGGCGGCTTTTGTTTCTACAAAATGCATGTGTTTTGTCTTGAGTGACAAGCACATCTCTGTAAATTGATTTTGAGCTGAACTGCGTGTAAGCTTCTGTTGTGGTGTCTTCTGGTTCAGGAACATTTTAGGAGGGAAAAGTGTCTGTCACACCTTATACAGCAGAGTAGAAAAACATGTTTTGATAAGGTGTTGAACAAGCATTCGCTGATTCATTGGATTTGTATCCCATCTTTATTTTGGTCAACTCAAGGTGGTTCACATACTTAATCCTCTTAATTCCTATTTTCCCCATAGCAACCACACTTTGAGGTGGGTTGGACTGAGAGTGACTGGCCCAAAGTTCCCCAGGTATATATCATGTCTAAGACTGGACTAGAACTCACAGTTTCCTGGTTTCTAGCACAGCATCTAGCCAAACCAGATTTCAAGCATTACCTCAGGTGACGACCGTAATCCGTTCCGAGAATTTGGTCATCACCCGATTCGGTTGTCACTGAAAGTGCATGCGCGTAAAACAGAATGGTGCGGCACAGAAGGGGAAATTGGCACGGATGGGCAAATTGCCACTGCTGGGTCGCCACCCGAGCACCCGTTCACAATCAGAAGTAAAAAAAAATTGGTCATCACCCGATTTGGTCATGAACAGAAGCGTTCACGACCAGAGGTTCCACCTGTACTTGGCATTCAGAATCATATGCCATTACATATTCATGGTTGTTTCTGAAGCAAAAAAAGTAAGACATAAAATCTTCCATTGATTTTTGAAAAAACAAAGGAAAACTACTACTTTGCAAGAACTTGAAGCAACAAGTGTTCCAGAGATTGTTGAATTAACATTCCCCTTTTCCCAAACCACTGGCCCTGCTTTCTTTTTCTTTTCTTTTTTTTGTAAAATTTTTATTTGGGTTTTCACAAAACAATACAAATAAAATACCCCTGTTTCTCACAAATAAGGCCGGGCCTTATTTTTTTTTTTGACCCCCCCCCCCAAAAAACGGCTAGGCCATCTTTTCGGGGGTGACTTAATTTCCTCCCCCATCTAGAGCGGCCCATACACACATACCTCACCACGAGGCTGCTTCTATCGGCCGACGAAAGCTCCCAGAAGGCAGAGTCCCCAGCTGCTTCGGGGCATGGCATGGCTGCCCATGTCCACTCGCCTTTAGGCAGTCTCTTTTGGGCAATGGAAGCTCCCCAAGTGCAGTCACCAACCACTTCGCCGGCCGATAGAAGCGCCTCGCGGCGAGGGGAGTGTGTATGCGCCGCCCAAGGCCGGTAGAGCGGCCGGTAGAAGCGGCCTCAGGGCGAGTGCACGCACACATTCCCCTTGTCACGAGGACGCTTCTATCAGCCGACAAAAGCTCCCTGAAGGCAGAGTCCCCAGCCACTTCAGGGTGTGGCGTGGCTGTCTGTATCCCCTCTCCTTTAGGCGGTCTCTTTCAGGTGATGGAAGCTCCCAAGTGCAGTCACCAGCCACTTCGATCGGCCGGTAGAAGTGGCCTTGCAGCGAGGGGAGTGTGTGTGTGCGCTCGCCCCGAGGCCGCTTCTACCGACCGATTGAAGTGGCTGGTGACTGCACTTGGGGAGCTTCCATCGCCTGAAAGAGACTGCCTAAAGGCGAGGGGACATGGCCAGCCACGCCATGCCCTGAAGTGGCTGGGGACTCTGCCTTTGGGGAGCTTCTATCGGCTCATGTTCTATCGGTAGATCGGGGTATTCTAGCCTAGTCTACCTGCAGGGCACTCCTAAAGGCAAGTTTTCTCCTCATCCCCACCCCCGCCCTTCCCCACCCCATTTCTCTTCACCTCATGTAGTTCTAACGAACGATGTGAGAAATGGCGAGGAAACACATGGTTTAAATAGGCCTAAATTTTGGGGATGGGGCTTAATTTTACCTCATGCCTAGAAATCATGCTGGGCCTTCCTATTGGTGGAGGCCGTATTGTTGGAGAAACACAGTATCTTTTTTTTTGAGAATAGCATGTTCCCCAGTTATCACTTCTCCATACAAACTCAATTTCATATTCATCTTTGTGTTCTATTCCATATCTTATTACTATTTTAACATTTTCTCAATATTTTTCCCTTCCCTTAGTTTTCTCAACCTTGCTTTTAATTATCTCATTCCTTTCTAAGTTCAATTATATATCTTTTTCTAAGTTTCAATATCTTTCTAATCATTATATTTATACTTTTGTCTGTCCTGTTTCAATTTCATATTTTCTTTTTTCATTAAACAAAATTTTCCGCTGTAGTTACTGATTGGAGTATGACACCTTTGTATCTTTTAATTTTTGTCCATTCAACTCTTATTTAAACTTCAATTTATGCCTTTACAATTATAACATTCAATATAACACATAACTTCCAGTCGAATTCTGCTTGGTACATTCTTAAAATACATACTAAGTTCTTAAAGAGAAAGTATATATATAACAATAGTAAATAAAATACTTATTCTATTCCAATTCAGCTCTATCATTAATGTTAGTTATAATCTTTAACATCTTTAACATTTCTTTTCAATGGGATATCATACTTCCTTAAGAACACTTATAATATTTCCATATTTTTTCATATTTCTTTCATATTCCTCTTCACTTAATTTTTTTATAACTCATTAATAGTAATTGAAATGTTCCCATCCTTTCCTAATTTCATTCTCTCATTCTCTTTATTTCATTTATTTATTAACAAACATTCCATTAGATTACAATGAGTATTTTATCTATCATTTTAACCACACTTATTTCATATTTTCAAAGTTCATTTCTATTTCTAATATAACAATGCTATCTTATGTACCCTTGCAGAATCCCTCTTTCAATTAAATTTTCAGCCATTATCGCTATGTCTTCTAAATAGGCTTATACCTTTAATCCTTGTACATTTTCCCTGTTTCTCTATATCCTGTTTCTGTCCTTTATAACTTCTTTTCCTTTCCCTCTTCCCATTCTTCTTCTCCCTCCCCTTTTTGACCCCTAATTCTTTAATTAGAATTAAATTTTCTCTTCTGTAATCCTCTCTTCTGTTTCTTCCTAATATTCTAATTACTTTTCAAACTATTCTCTCTTTTTTTGGTTGTTTTTTTCAGATCTTAAATTTTTCACTCTTTTCCCCCTTTCCTTTCTTTTCTCCACATAGAATTACTTGGTCATTGAAGATGGCTTCTTCTTTGTCCCGCCTTTCTTGTTCTACAGGCATTTCTTGTTGTTTCTCATAGTTCAGGATCTCCATTTCTAAAAATTGAAATACGAAGCCAAAAAAACCTCTTCCTTCTTGTGCATCTTCTTTCTGTTTTTTAATTTTCAGTTCTTCCAAGAGTAATACCATTTTCAAAAATTTTAAGCAACCATCTGATTAATTTTAATCCTTTAAATCCAATAACCAAAAATCCCCAAAACACCAAGCAATCCAAATAATCCAAAGCTGTTTCTTCTGGCTTCTTTTTTCCACATTCTCTTCCTGGGGTTCTATTATCTTGTTACAAAGTTTCAGTTAGAATGTATCTTTTAGGAATCTTGTTAAAATTTCACTGTTAATTCCTTTTACTTCCAGGTGGTCTCCTCCATTTTTTTCAGTTCCCACCCTTTTGTTTTTTCCTTTTCTCTCCTTTCCTTCTTTTAAAAATTTTTGAAAGTCCAAAAGTCTTTATTATCCCTTTGACATTTTATTTTCAGCTTAAATGCCTGTTAATGTCAAAGTGGCTTTTTGTCAGTTTCTTACTTAAATCTCTTAGTTGTCAATATGGAGAAAGAAAGAAAAGAAACCAAATCCTTTCCCTTCCCTCTCTCATTCACCCCTTCAAAATCTTCTTTAGGAACAATGTTATTCTTCATAGTTCAAATTCCAGGATACTTTATGTTGTTGCTTTTTCAGTTCGATCCGGTCAGCCAAAACTTTCTCTTCTCATCTTCTTCCTGCACATTCTTTTCCGGTTGAGTTCTTTGAGGTGGCCATTTCTGACCACCGCTGCAACTGCCTTTGGGAAAGGGAGTAATGGCCAGCTGGGGAGGAGAGATGTGGCTCTCCTCAACCCTGCTGGCAGTCTCCCCCCTCTTTACCACCTCTACCTCTGGCTTAGCCCCCAATCCAGCCAGCTCGGGGCACTCCGGTGGTGAGCACGGATTGAAACCACGCATGATCACGGATTTCGGTCTATCGCTGAAGAAGTTCAAACTGGAAGTCTCCACTGGCCCTACTTTCTGAAGTTAATAGGATTGGAATCTAACAATATTTGGAAATCCAGAGGTGCTCAATTCTGTTATAAATATAAATACCTCAACGATCAATATGAAATCATATTGTTGTATATTTTATTCATGTATTTATTATATTTATATGCTGCCCATCTTCCCCTCTTGGAAATGGGAGTTGTGGTTGTGCTTGACTGTTTAATTTATATTGTGAATGCATGCACCACCTATTACTATGCTTTCAAATGCTCAAACAACTTATGTTGCAAACAAAGAAACAACTACTGCTTCAAAAGAGAACAAGTAAGCCAAAGATTTCTGGCCATGCAGAGGCCAATGTGGACATGAACAACCTTGGCCCCTTGAAGAAAATCTAGGCAAGATGACAACATCTGTAGCTGGCTCCCAAGAATAGACACTAAGGCAGAGTCCATTGCTTCATCATGAATCAAACTTACCACATGGTTTAATGGCACAGTAATCAAATTGAGTGTTAGGATCCATAGTATAGCACCAGGGCCCATGACTGTCATTGTCAGGGTTACGACAATAGTTCTGTTCAAGGCGCACATTAGGTAGTAAGGGGAAGAAGTGCCTAGGAAAATTCAAAAAGACTGTTCAGCATTGTGTCATTTTTTCTGTTTCGTACTTAGGAGATTGTGGTTTTTTTAATAAAAGTTACATATAGTTGTCAATGTGTTCTTATGGATGATTCAGACACTTGAAAGCATTTCCATCGACAGATACTAATTTTTCCCTAAAATTCATCTTTGACTTCTGAAAAAATGCAGTTTTTCCTCAGGGATTTCAGTATATTCGCTCTTACCTATTTTCACACTTCTGACAAGCACATGTCAATGTGACATCTACCTGCTGTGGCTCTTCTCTATTTATATATAAATTGCACTTGTTCACTGCATTGTCTCTGTCAAACTCAACTAACTTGATCTTTGATAATTGAATGGAGGGAGTATTTTAGAGCTTTGAATAAGAACTACAATGTTGTAAGAATGTTTAAAAATGATAAGGCTGCAGTTGGGAGACAGAATGATGGAGAAATCTTAAAATACAGATCTGCTTGCAGAGTGGATGTACAATTTGTTGAATGTGTGAAGGTTGTATCTGTCTGACAATTGGGAAAAGGCTGTTACTGTTTCCTAATCAAAGGCAAAGATAACAAGAATAAATCAAACATTACAGGGAACTTTGAGCATAAAAGAACCTGAGAAGGAGTTTGCAGGATTCTGATACAAGGACATAAAGAATGAGTGATATTTGGTCTTTAAATGATCCAATCACCTTTTCTGTTCTCGCTTGTCCCTTTCTTAATCATCGATTCACGTCATTCAACAAATGTTCTTTCTTGGATGGATAGCCATCACCTTGGTGGGAAGAGCTGCAATGGACTATGAACACAGGGCATTTCTCTTTTTATGGCCTTGCCCACCTCCTTCAACCAAAAGAGAAGGCGGTTTCTATTTCCCAAAGCAGCCATATAATAGAAAAATACTATTCTAGAACTCTTTTTTTCCAGTAAGCTTTATGAACTCACCAATTTGCCATCATTCCAGAACTTAAGAAAAGGCCCTATCTGTATAGCAAGTAATCAGCCACCATTTTTCCCCTTGTCTTCCATTGAGATATTCCCCCACCACCACCACTGAAAATATTGTTTTTGTTAGGTCCATTTTTTATACTTTCATCATTCATGGAAGTATATTCCATGTTATTATTAACATTTTATTTTTCAAAAACTTGCCATGGTTCCTAATGACACATTTAAGATCCTGTCAATCTTGCCCTCAGAAAACAGTGAATAGGTTGGGTGAGCACAGGCCATGAGGGGTGAGATGCTTTCTCACAGAATCAAGCCAAATAGCTGCCATCTGGGCATTTTTCATGAAGTCTAGGTGCTAATAGGGTTAACTCTTTCTCCCTGTTATGACCAAGACTTAATGAGGGAAGGGGAAACAGCATACTGATAAATTTCCCACCATTCATACACTTACTGGAGTGTGTGAGGGGTTTTCTCCTTCCATTTCTGGCAGGTAATTCCTTTCCGGGTCTTGCTAACTGTGCCTTGGTAATCTTCCCCATTTCCATAGTAACAGTCTGTGGAAATCAAAGACTCACCTGAGTTCATTTGCCTGTCTTGGTACACACATTATGTACAAACATTTGAGTTTCAAACATTATGCTTTCCAACCACCAAGGGATTATGCTCTCCTGGAAGATCTAGAGAGCAACAGTTTACCAATCTCTGTTCAATAATTAATAAGACTCTCTGAGAACCCAAGACTTGCTACAAGGGGTAACCTTGAGGGGGGAAACATCACAGTGACTACAGAAAATTGGGTTAGAGATGGGCTGAAAGAGGGAACAGAAAATCAAGAGCTGGGAAGGAAAAATAGAAGCACTCAGTGTTTTGCCCTTTGATCTGCATCATCATCATGGTGACTTATAGAATCGTAATAGTCACTCAAATGATATGCAGGTAGAACTCTGCTGCTTCATTTCTCGCACCATGAGAATAAACACTTCAAACATTACGAATAATACAGCCCAGACTCCTGTGAGAAGAGACTCTGGGAAAAAAACTCTTTCTAGATCCCAACTTGGGGCCACCATTCTTACCTTCTGCCTCCACATCCTCAGCACAACGCTTGATCTGGAAACAGAAAGCTCTGGGCAGGCTGGTCATGGTAGTGAAGCACCAGGGAGCCTCTGAACCATCAGGATTCCGACAGTAATTCTCACTTAGGTCTCTACAAGGTAGAACCAAGGCAGAACCTCAGCATCCTTCTGAAGATGTACCCAATGCTTCTAGCAGGCCTCCAATATAAACTCTGTTGCAGTTTCCAAGACTGAGCACTCTGGAAGATACTTCAGGATTAATTGGTCCACAATTAACTGTCATAAGATTTGTTTTTTTAGACTTACACAGTCCCAGACTTACACTTACACCTGTGGTTAGTGAAGTTCTGTAATCATCCAAGTTAGTTTACTACATAAGCTTTCAGTCAGATTCTGAGCTTTATCAATAGATTGTCTTAACTTTGAAATCTCTGAATGATTTGTAACTGGAGAACCTGAGACACTGTCCTTTCTAGGTAAAATGCTTTGCTATTGTCACCAGAGACCTGATCTGGAATACATCTGTCCTCAGAGAGGAAACCAGTGACATCTGGAATCAAGGTTTCTTCAAAGCTGGACAATCTTTATGGGTAAGCTATCCTGCCTGTCCTCCTGCCTTGCTTTCAGATTTGAGAATGAGGCCTTGGAGCAAGTATACCTATCAAGAAACCTGCCAGGCACTTTCCAAGTTTCCAAAGAAAAGAAGACAGCTGCCATATTAGTTCCTTTGCTTAGCGGGCATCAGCAAAGCCAGAAGAGAAATCGTTCAACTTGCTGATGGGGAGTGAATTGGATACAGCAGAGACAGGTTTAGGGCAAGCAATGGGGGTCACAAATGATACAACTGGCACTGTTTGGGGCCAAGGTAAAATTTGTGAATAACGTTCCACTCACTCATGAGAAATGGCTTAGAGTGAGGCACTGCAGGCAATCTGGCCACCATCTGTGATGCTACAGCACAAAGGCCTCACTCACTATGAGGAAAGACAGAGAGAGTGATGGAGATGGGCACAGCAGTCCATTCTCAATCCTGTTGGACTTCTGCACTAAAAATACAGAGAATGAAATGTAGGCACTAACAGGCACAGATATTCAACTGGAATTCCTAAACGAAGCCAACGCTCACAAGCAATTTTCACAGAACATTTTGTTGGAGAAAACCCAAAGGGAGGGGTTAGTAAAGCATTTGGCTTCTTTTCCTTTTTCCCTTTTGAAGTGTAATAAGAATTTCCTTTCTTTGAATATATACTCCCTAAATCATAGGATGCACGGTGTTTAAAGAGAATCGGTTCGGAGTCGTTTTCTAAAGTTTTACTGTTTATCATGCTGTGCAAACCAGAACAAAAATAATGTCCCTTTTTCTTGGGCTGATATCTGTAAAATTACTCCGATGGAAAGGAAACAGCCTTCCTGTCTCTAGTGAAATAATAAAGTCATACTAACTATGCCCAAGTGGCATCACTTGACTGATTGTCAATCCTGAAGCGAACCTGGCTGGGGCCGTTATTGAGACTTCAGGGTTACCACTAGATGGGAAAAGGAGGGAAATAGCTGGGGTTTTGAAGTCAAAATAAAAAGTTTTCCTGTGGGAATCAAGGTCATTTCAACGGGTGGCTGGGAGAGGAGGAGTGAAGTAACTAGGCAACTGGCCAGCACCTCAATTGGACCATGTGATTGCTGACTTGGGGAAAGGGGGAAAACTTTCTCTTTTAATGAGGTGAAAACCGCGGGAACTTTCAGAATTGGTTTTCACCAGTTGTGCCAATATGATGTATCCAATAAAATTGTTCTTTGAGGAATCTACCTGCCTTGGAGCTCCGTCTTCTATGAGTGCATTACTTGGAACGCTGACACTGATCTTCAAAAGAATAGAACAAAGGTCCACCCAGTTGAATGGGGGATCACTAACCCATTACTGGGCTGTAGCAGTGGTGGGATTCAAAAAAATTTACTACCAGTTCTGTGGGCATGGCTTGATGGGCATGGCAGGGGAAGGATACTGTAAAATCTCCAGTCAGAGATGGTATTTGCCAGTTCTCTGAACTAATTAAAATTTTCACTACCAGTTCTCCAGAACTGGTCTGAACCTGCTGAGTACCACCTCTGGGCTGTAGGGTAGACCAAAAAAAGAGGAAAAAAACCCTACTTTTGTCTCAAACCAAAATGGATAATCTCATGTAGTGGGGTGAAGCTCAAGTGGAGGGACTTTTTATGCCCAGGAGCAGGAGACCTTTTCAGAGGAAATGCTTCCACTCCCATTTCTACTTTGACTATATTTCTGGCAGAACAGCATCCCCAATGCATACTTGCATGGATATTTCTCAGGGTGGAAATTGTGTCGGTGTGGTGTCTGTGAGTCCCAGCGTTGGCAGGGGACGCCCGATGTAGTGACATTCACCTTGCCTCGATAGCCTTCTCCTTTCAACCGGAAGCAGTTGGTTGTAGTAGGCAGGTGTGGACGTTTCTCTGCTTCCAAAAGGGAGAATCCATGGAAATCAAATCACAAAGTGTATCACAAATCCTTCACAGCATGAATGAAAAAAAGAATACCACGTTCATTCCTGAACTTACATCAAAATGGCTGGAAAAGAATGTTTTGGGGATCCAATCTGGGTCGGTCACACTCTGCTAGAGATGGGTTCCCAGACAGTGGGCTCCAGCACAGCTCTAAAAGCTCGGAAGACTAAACCTCTGCTCCCAGCGACCAACCCAGCTTGGATCCTGCAACATTTTCCTGGGATAGTATATTCACCTTCACTTGTAAAAATGCTTTTACTTAGTCAAGATTCAACATTTTAAAACTGTAAAATTTACATTCCAATTTTCATTAAGTGCAATCTACAATTACAAAATGGATGGAAAGCGGTGTTTTCAACTTCAGCCACTTTAAGATGCACGGACTTCAACTCCCAGAATTCCAATGCTGGCTAGGCTGCTGAGGCTGACAAACACTGGATTAGACACTATTGAATCAGCCCCCCCAAAAAACCTGCATACATTGTTGAGCACATGATTCCCATCCACATTTTTTTCTAATTATCTGGCATCCTGCCTTATCTGCTTCTGTTCTGCGGCTGTTATGCACATAAAAGGGTTAAGGTTGAAATAAGCAAAGTCTGCTTCCTTTGGGATGGTCTTACAGTATTGTTTTCAGAGGCTCTGGAAAGTTTTGTACCTTTTGAGAGATAGATAACGGAGATTGGTGCTACTATTAAGCCCTCTATCCTTTTATCTCTAGCCTGTTGTTTATAGCTTTCTCTCTGTGTTTATGCCTGTCCCATTAGCTAGTTAATTGTGTTTAGGTTGTTGTAGATGTTTTGATAAGTAAATTTTAAGCTATAGTTTTCGCTCAGTGAACTGAGTTAGCGCATGAGCTTGCTCTGATCTGGATATAGGGACTGACCAGGATGCAAACTGAACCAGAAATTAATCACAGTAATTTAACCACCCTGAGGACTTTCATGCTGCATTTTATGTATTAAGAGACAGATTTTGTGCATCATAAAATAGTAGATAGTCATCTGAAGATTTTTCTTTCTTTGTTACATGTAGCTTTTGTAAATGTATTAAAATACCATTTGTCTCCACATAGTCTCAAATTCCCCTCTGCATCTGAAAATTAGATAATGACTAATCCCTTTGTGATATATTTCCAACTAAGAACTGGACCTCAGAAGGACTTACTGCATTTACGAATGTGACAGAATTCACGCTCCTTGGCCCGATCCACTGTATAACACCAAGGCTTCTCAGAACTGTCAGGATTACGGCAATAATTATCAGCAAGGTCTTTATCTGGGTATCTTTTTTAAAAAATAACAGAGAAAGGTAGAATTAAGCTAAAACACTATTCTCAATATTGAAAATGGACATGATGTGCTTCATAATGTCAACATCAAAGTTAAAAACTGATGGCTATAACTGTGGGGTTTGTTCATCATGTCCAATTGGAAGCAGGCTTGTAAGAGGCTAATAGTCATTTATATCAAATGAGACCAATAGTCAGTTTAGTTCAGCTTTACCCATCTTGACCATGGTTTTCAGGCAGAAATTTTATCATATGTTAAATGGAACAAGCCGATCCTAATTTCACACACACACACACACACACACACACACACACACATATTTGTTTCCGTAGATTTTCACGGGTACAGGTCTTGGCATGTTCAGGTCTTTTTCTGTGTAAGATTGATCTTACACAGGAAAAGACCTGAACACACCAAGACCTGCATATACATACATACATACATACATACATACATACATACATACATGTGGATCTTTGGTTATTCGGGTTTTCTCCCGCGTAAGATTGGAAGTATCTAGGCAACATTTCGATGCACTGGAAGCACAGAGCCGAAGACACAAGCCTGAAGATGATGAATGAGACTTCATCGAAACGTTGCCTAGATACTTCCAATCTTACGCGGGAGAAAACCCGAATAACCAAAGATCCACATACAAATACCCGCAAGAACCTCAGAAAATATATATATATATATTTATTTCCCATGTCATTATAGTTGTGCTTTTAAAGTTGTAGCAACGTTTCGGCAGAATCTCATCTGCCACCATACAGGCTTCTGTATTGTGTTCGTCTGTGAGTCAGACTTTCACAGCCATTTCAGAATGGCTTTTTTCTTCATCCTGATTGGTTGGGCGTCTTGGTCTGTGTTTATTGGTCTTTTTTCAATCTCAATGGCCTGAAAAGACCTGAAAGCATGAATAGAAGATATGACTCCACCAGACTGCCAATTATCTGGAAGCCTGCACCCTCAAACAAAAAAATCTCCACACCACAAGCCAGGCAAACACCTGGGCACAAACAGACTCCCCCTGATACCTCCAGCTCAAACACTCCCCAACCTGGCACCCAGATGAAACCTAGCTTCCTAATAAATGATAGCCATCTGTTTACTCGGAGCCAAAAGCCTCCAATACAGGAAACACAATGTTGCCAGCCAATCAAGACAAAAAAAGCCACAAAACAGACAGAAGATATTAGAAACACCAATCAAGCAGAACACAGCAAACTCCAAGACCAATAAACACAGATCAAGACGCCCAACCAATCAGGATGAAGAAAAAAACCATTCTGGCACAGCAGATGGCTAGCACCAAATTTAAAACAGAAATGGCTGTGAAAGTCTGACTCACAGACGAACACAATACAGAAGCCTGATGATGGCACATGAGATTCTGCTGAAACGTTGCTACAACTTTAATATCTATCTATCTATCTATCTATCTATCTATCTATCTATCTATCTATCTATCTATCTATCTCAATGGGTGGCCAAGAAAGGTCACGTCCAATTAAAATGTGAGCCATTGTACAGCTGCATGGGGGGAAAATAACTTCCATACTGAAGGTCATTATAAAAATATTTGTAAAATAAAACTAGTAGCTCTCTTTAAACAAAACTCTGATGCAAATACACTCAGGATACTCTGGTTACTACATTTGGGGACAATATTGCAGTCCTCTCTGAAACAGGTGATTATTTATAATTTAGTTTTTTATTTATGTATGTTACTTTCTGTTTTTCTCTATGAAAACTTGCAAAGACAGAATACTTAAAAAAAAATATTAGTAAGAGGAAGCCTGATACACTGTGGTGAAGTTTGTCTTGTGTCTTCTCTTAAAATCCTGGGGCCTTAGTTAACACAACAAAGCTGAATATTGTGAAATTTGGGCATGATAAAGGGAATTACATTTCCAGGGTAAAGATAGATGTACTGTGAAGTGTTGTGCTAGAATAAGTAATTGCCACCAATTTAGCTTTAAAAAATATAAAGGGTTAAGATCACACTATTATCACACTATTAAAATCACACTATTATCAATGGATGCCAAAGTATAAAACACAAGAACAAAAGTGCTTCTGCAGGTATAACCAGTATGCATTTTCCAAAGGTATGTAATTCACTTTTGTGGCAATCAAAAAAATCTGAACTAGCCAATGGACCTCTGATCTAACAAGGTTTCTCTTATGCTGCTAGGTATCCAGGCTGCCCTGAAGGTGCTTGAAATTGAACCTGAAGTGTCTGTGTCTCCACTACGTGTACTTCACGTTAGTGTAAAAAAGGATTGTGACAACTGCAAAGTCATTACTAATACGAGCCAATTCCTCTGACTGATATTACTAGCTCCCTTTCCCAAGGATTTCCTTGTCAAGTACCATCATGGCAACATTTCATAGAAAATGCCCTTTCTCCTGCTGTTTTACAGATTACACAATGTCTAGAATCAGTACTTGTTTGGCAGGTATGGATGCTTGTGTGGGTGTTGCAGGTCCCAGCGTTGGCACTCTGTGCCTGACACAGTGTGATCAACGAATCCCCGATAATCCTCACCGTTACATGACACACAGGCAACTGAAAGGCAAAGACAGAGTATTACTGTAAGAGGTATGTAGTAAGAGTGACTTAGAAGCTAGTCAGCCCTGCAAAGTTGTCCAAATCAGGAAACCGATTCCACAAGAATACTAGAGCTATCCTTTATTTAAAAAGATTATAATAATTTGCAAGTCTGACTGCATTTCCTCTTCCTTCCTTCTCATATTTTGGGATTCAGGAGAAGCTAGTGTGTGTCTCTTTCTCATATCTTCCTTGTGCCCTGGGCTCCAAGCTTGCTCCTGTTGTTATCTTAGTGGCTTCTGGATAATTTCTCTAAAATCATCTCCATGGCTCTCTATACATCTTGACCAGAAGGTTGAAGGGAAGGTTAACTAAAAAAACTAATTTACATGAATGAACTAAGCAGAGAGCATGAGAATGCACACCAGAGATGGTATTCAGCAGGTTCTGCCCAGTTCTGGAGAACCGGTAGTGGAAATTTTGGGTAGTTCGGAGAACCGGCAAATACCACTTCTGACTGGAGATTTTATAGTATCCTTCCCTTACCACACCCACCAAGCCATGCCCACAGAACCAGCAGTAAAATATTTTGAATCCCACTACTGATGCACACATTCTGTACAGATCCCGGGATTGAACAAGAAAGAACAAATACATGACAACATCGGACAGAGGGAACACAAGAGACACCAATCAATACACATGTGCCAGCTAACAAAGTTCCATGGACAGAAGAGGCCTCTGAAACAGTGGTGGGATTCAAAACATTTTACTACTGGTTCTCTGGGCATGGTTTGGTGGGCGTAGCAGGGGAAGGACACTGTAAAATCTCCAGGCGGAGATGGTATTTGCCAGTTCTCCAAACTAATCAAAATTTCCACTAGTGGTTCTCCAGAACTGGTCAGAACCTACTGAATACCACATCTGCTCTGGAAACAAAACAGCACTTGGTACTAGTTCAAGTAAATATATAGTTTAGGAAGAACTATCAATCAAGAAGATTATAGTAGTTTTTCTGATTATCTGACCCCACTGAACAAGTGTTGCTTGCATTTTGCTATATTGTCCACTTCCTTCAGAAACAAATCAGAACTTGGTCCACATAGTTGACCCATGTGGCAATAATCCACAAGGTAAATATCATTTTTCCAGGCTAGCATATCTACTTTCATTATTGACAAAGGATTCTGTGGGCACTGCTATTTAAAACTAAAAATAAATATCAACAGTACAAAAACATATAATTATTCATTTTTGCAATCACATGTACTGCCTTCAAGTCAGTTTGACTTTTCATGACTGCCTAGGTACTAGACCAAAGCTTGTTTGGTCAAGTGATTAAGAAGCTAGGCTAGAAACTGGGACACCCTGAGATCTACCTCTGCTTTAGGCACAATAGTTGCTGGGTAAGTTTGGGTCAATCAATCTCTCTCAATTTGACTCAATTCTCCTCACAAAGTAGTTGTTTTGGGGAAAATAGGAGGAGGAAGTAGTAGTATTATATGTCTGCCATCTTGAGTTATTTATAAAAATAACAAAGATGGGATTTTAAAAAAATCTATAAAATTTGAAAGAATGCATCCCTGATCAATTAATTGTATGGGCTGGTTATATACAGTTATGTGTGCCCTGCAGACACCTTAAATCAATTACCATTTTCACATTTCTTGATGCCACAGCTTTGATGTCGGGTAGCAGGATCAGTTGTATAGCACCAGGGGCCATGCCGATCATTATCTGGATTCCGGCAATAATTTTCTTCCAAACCATTATATTGGGATGGACGAAATCTTAAGAAACAAAAAGACAACATGAGACAAAGAAACTGAAATTATCTCATTAGTATTGAACTAGATTTCACTGCAAAACCATCACCCTCCAATTATGCAACTTCAGTAATGGTGGAAATCATTGAAGTTAATATAAGCTGGCTTGTTTATTACAAATCAAAAACCTAAAATGTCTCAATTTTTTATTCTTTTTTAAATGTCAAATGGCTAGATGGCTATAGATGGATGGAGGGATGGAGGAATGGATTTATTTTTTTATAAAGGACATAGATGAGTAGAAAAACAGCAAGTAATGGGGCTTGGGGAGATATTTTTCTCTGTTGTCTACCCTCAATACCATGAGCTGAGAACTGGAATAGTAAAGAAAGAGTTTATTCAAGAGAAATGAGAAACAGTGAAAAAGACTTATCTCCTAATTATGGTTTGGATGCATTGGTTTTCTGTTTGTTTTCTTGCCACGTATATCCCATTTCCTAGGACAATGTGATGCTGTTCTTGACAGGAATACAAAGCACCACACCCTGTCACTTATAAAGTTAGACCAAGCAAAGTAGATAGGCTCCCATACAGCCTCTGGCTTGCTTGATGGATGAGCAATTTTGTACAGAGCACAATTCCCTAAGCCAGCTTTCCAATATGAGATTCTTTCCGGATGCATTAAAACTTCTGTTTCATAAAACCTGGTTAGCTTTAGAAAGCACCAACAAAGCCAAAGTGTGGTCACTCAGCTTCGTTGTGCATTGCATTATGACCATAATAAATGATATAGATTACTAGTGCAATAATTACCATAGCAAGTTATTCCTTGAAAAACTGCCCAATTATTGTTCTATTTTTTTAAAAAGATATTCAGGGGGCATATCTTTTGTCCTACTTTTCTCTCCTTCTCTTTGGCCTCAGCAACAATAATAAATGAAAGCAACACCTCCCTGCGTAGGCAGTGCCCATTTCTTCTTATGTTTTTTAATTGATGCATTTATACCAGTGTTTTCTAAGCTCAGCAACTTTAGATGAGAGGACTTCAACTCCCGGAATTCCCCCAGCTAGCATGCTGGTTGGAAAAACACTGGTAGTCGGAATCCACCCACATGAAAGCTGCTGAGATCGATTTCCACCTTGCCTTTATTTGATGTATTTACACATTGCCTTTCAAGAAGTTCGAAGAGTGGCATACATAGATTTACCTGTGATCATGAGGAAACTTCAGCTGCCATTTTTGACATGTTTTTCCTTTTTCAGTCACAGACTGGGTCCCTCTATAGTTTGCCCCATCTCCTATGATGCATTTCCTTACATAACCTGTGAAGTGACAGTTGAGAAATAACTATCTAATGTAAGATGGTATGGGAGTCAAATACCAGTGTGGGGCTACTTATTTGAAAATACGGTCACTGATGTACTTCATGTGATAAGAGCATTCTGTCATGAGTTCAAGAAAAAGGAAGGCCACCTGTGAGTATTTCTTTTTTATTCATGTAATATGTGGATCGTCACCACTGGCCTTCTCTTCCTTCGGCAGATTGTCTGGAAAGGTTAAAGGATCTTTTGTCCCAGCTGTCCAATGCTGGGGACAGTGTGAGATCCAACCTTTTCGAAAGCTGGGTTGCTCTTTTATCAGATAATAGAGGCATATGGTTTTCTTGGCTATGAACAAGGCTGTCATCACTTAGATCTAGGAAGGAAAGTACACTAATCCAGGTGCAACAACCAATGTTGGGCCAAAAATCTTGCTTTTTCAAAGTCGCTGATGGGAGATAGTGGGGAAAATGGCCCATCAGGATTCCCATTAAGTTCATAGGATCTTGAGCAAGACTTTACTCCAAAGTCTCAATCTGTCTGTCCCTTGCAGAAAGATAAGACTAAACAAAAGATTTATGGCATTTTCAATATGCTGAGGACTCTTGGGCTGCCTCCTATAATGACTTAACCGGGTATGTATGAAAAAAGGGGCCACAAATGTGAACTTTTGCACTCACAACTGCTGTGGCAAAGGTCAATTTACTCCAGATGCCCTCCCAGATGTTGAGAGCAAGATGGAGATCGGACAGATACTTAGAATTATATCAGATATTAAGATGGATGTGGATGTGCACTCAGTTAAGCATATTAGAGAAGGCATTTGCTTGAGAGCCTAAAAATCAAGACAGGAAATGTGTGTCAACTGGAAGAACATTCTTCTCTAGTTTTTTTCTTTTAATGCACAACCTCTCATGCATGTGTATCCCTTCTCTCCTTTCAGCAACCCAAGTCCTAAATAAGCATCTCTATTTAATTTTTAGGTCATCAGGCCAGAGGAAGTGTACAAATGTATGTTTTCATTTTCCCTCTCTTATGCTATAGGTGATTTCCCTGATCTTTCTCATGTTTCACTTCCACGGAGACCTCCAGCCTACCTTTCTTCTGGTAGAGATCATAATGAACATTCCTTTGCAACTGGGTATGTGGTGAATTTTGGGTCACAGTCAGCAGCTGGCATTCATAACGCTGCCAGTTGTAGTGAAAGGCTCTGGAAGAAAACATAGACAGCAGTCTCATGAGATACCTTTGGCATGGAGAATTGCTTGTTTGCCTAAACTTTTTGACTCTTTCTCCAACTTTCCCACTCTTGGTCATTGCCATATCTAGTTATTATCTACTTTGCCTGGGTTTTTTTTTAATATACTGGGCATATAATATTTTGTCTCGCCATGTCTCTTTTCTGTTCTTCATTTGGTCGTTTTTGTAGACTAGTTTGGACTTTTCGTTATTCCGTAAGTCTTCATGGTAGACTAATTTCAGTGCATCTTCTTCACTGTTTTTCCTCAACCCTCAATGTCTTATTCACAGCTCATACAGAGCTTGGTGTGTGTGCATCTATGTATGTATCGGGATGTCTGTGCAGCTAAGTACCCATGTGCATGTTGAAGAGACATGTATGTCTGAAGTGAAATTAACACACGAGACAAGTATCACTCACACCAACGTTCTAATAAAGCATATGTTTTTCAAGTAAAGAAGAGTTAAGATTCTTCTGGATCAAGTCCATCTCTTAGGGACCACATAATATACACATGTCATTTTCTTGAGAGCAAAGGAGGCTTGTCACTTCTGAGAGATTTTTTTTTTGTCTTCCACCCTGAAGTTCCTAATAGTATCTCATTCAAATTTGAACTTGCTCAGGGTTTTTTCTAGAGCAAAATCAGGTGCATGCACAAAGTCTCACAGTCAAAGATGTTGGGTAGCAGCTGGACTAGGAAAAGCCTTACAATGACCTTTTAAGAATTTTTCTGAATCTTGGGAAGAGCCAGGGGAAATTCCCGCTGGGATCCTGGAGAACTGCTGCTTCTTCAGAGGTACTACCAGCTAGAAAAGCCAATGCCTAACTCAAGGTAAAGCAATTGTCTGAGCTTATACAGGTAAACCCTGAAGCTCACCTGCCTGGAGCTATGGCTTTCCCCCGCTTACCTGCAGTCCACCAAGGTGTTACATTGGCGGGCACATTCATCTACTTCACTGATCTGCTCCACACGCTGTTGAGACGAAGTAATCAGCTGAGTAGCCTTTAGTCTTTGGAAGTCATTCAGTGGAGAACGGTGACCTGGAAAGCATAGAAAACATCAGTCATTCTGGATCTCTGCAAAGAAAACAGAATCAACTCTCAACAGAAAACAAACATTAGGATGTGCCTCAATAATATAGGATCCTGGCAGTCTTTAAGGGGGAAGTAGGAGAAAAACTTCGCCCAATTAAATCATAGTCTTTTCTAAGAATTGGAGAATTGAATGTCATCATTGTTTAAGAAACAGGAAGCATAAAGAGGCCAGCTTAGCATGAGCAAAGTTCCTTGGGCTCAAATGAGATTGTGCGATTCTTATATCCGAGACTTCTAGGCAAAGTGCTGTACATTTAACAGATGCACATCAAGTGGACAAGAATCATACATAGATGTTTTCCAGTGTGAGGATGGGAAAATACTGTACTTATTACATTTCTGCCTCAGACATATTATTGCACTGGTGTTTTTTTTACACGGCAAACCTAATTGCAGAATGTGTGGCTAAGAAATTTGAAAAAATGAGGTTTCTATTATTGCCACAGACGTTCAAAAGCTTGCTGAGAGCCAGAAAGCTTTACTTAACGAATGCTTGTCACACATCTGTTAAAGGTCTTTTCCTTGTGGCTGTGTGAAAATTCTACCTACCAGTCCCTGATTCTACAGCAGCAGCCCCCAACCTTTTTGGGCACCAGGGACCAGTTCCATGGAGAAAGGTTTTTCCTGCGGACTGGAGAGAGCGTGGTTTTGTGTGCTGCCTGCATCCCATAGATGGGGCTTCACTTGTTTGCGCAGCCTGATTTCTGGCATGGTGTAGACTAGTGGTGCTCCACGGACTCGAGGTTGGGAACCCCTGGTCTACAGTAAACTTACTTTTTCTTCAAGTCGGTCTTGACTTCTGGCAACTAAAAGGACATGGCCATGCAATTTTCTAGACCACACTTTTGGAAGTGGTTTGCCATTGGTTTCTTCCTACAGGTGAGAGATGACTGGCTCAGAGTCACCCAGCTGGTTCCCTGCCTAAAGTAAGACAAGGACTCAGGTTTTCCTGCTCCTATTGCAGCATCTTAAAACACTAGACCTGTGTTCTTGGGCGACTTTAAGATGTCTGGATTTCAATTCCAGAATCATTCTCCGTACCTTGGTGGATGGTGGAGTTAAGGTTGGGGAACGATGGAAGTTTTAATAGCCATCTGCCAAGGAATGTCTGGTTTGCCACAATTTTTGTGTGTGGGTGTACTCAAGTAGACATAGACTTTCTAGATCGCTTTTGCCAAACCTCAGCTGTCCATCTTTTGGACACATGTTTTGTGCTAGTTCTGAACACTGCTAAATCTATATTCTAAAGAAGCCCAACAGCAGCTTATCAGTAGAGAGAAAACTGTATTGTGATGCAGGAGAAAGTAAATCAGCTCTCTCTTTTCCCCTTCATTGTGCAGCCATTGTTGGTCATCTATTGTTCAGGAAGATCCAGAACTCTGCATTGGGTGGTCAGAGATCTGGTGAGTACATTGAATGAGTGACGCTGGTTTTAAAGAACATCATTCTCCCATTGTGCAAAGTAGAATGGAGAAGGTCAGAATGCACCAAGGGGCCAGAGGAGAGGGGGGGATATATCCATACTAATCTAGGTGGCCCCTTGGCCCTACTCTTCTAGGTGGGATCTAACTGTAACATCTACTAAGACTGCACTCATGGGAAAAGAATGCTTCTTGCCTACATCAATGGCAACATGGTGAAACAACTAAATATGAGTTTAAGCTACTCTCAGATACCTCTTGGGGATGAGGGAAAGACAATGTCTGGGTGAAGTGACAGAAAAAGCATTTCTAGTAAAACACCAATGGTTCTAGAGAGACGTGAGAAACCTCAACCAAGAAGGCAGAGGAAGATAACAGCTATTGCTCTTTCTAAAGAGACAGTCCTTAACAGACCAGGATAAAAATGTCTGGTCATTATGCAGGAATGAAAACCAAGAGATTCTGGAGTTCTAGTCCTTCCTCAGGAGGAAAGAGTGTTATCCGCCTTGAATTGTTTATAAAAATAATAAAGGCAAGATAATAAAAAAAAATAAAAAATACACTATCCACTAACATATGGACAGAAGTATCTCAGGGCAGAAAGCTTTGGTAAACAGCAAAGGAGCAGCAACATCTTTTCTGGGAAAAGATCATGATTATTAGAACTTACAGTACAGAGAAGCAGCATCTTCTGCATTCCACAGAATTACTGAAACAAGAAAGAAGCACCCTGTGGAGATTCAGAGTGGGTGGGTGGGTAGATCCTCACCTTTGCTGGAGGTGCAGAGCAACACAAGGATCAAGGCAGCTGTCGCCTGCATGGCTTTCTCCCCCACACGCAGTCTTCCCAACATGGTCACCTAGATATGCCAACAAGGCTATGTTTCCAGGAATATCCGGCAGGAAGCTGCAGCTGGCCAAATATTTACTTAGGGTTTGTTTGTCAGCAATAATTCCACAGCTTCAAAGCACATGGGGTACGGTTGCCCATTAGACCCTCAGTACAGTGAGCCCTCGGAAGCAGTATTTCTCCAATTCTCTTTTTCCGCTCTGCCCCAGCTTCACAAAAGTTCCCCAAAAGAGACAATCACTCCCCAACTTCCCCAAATATAATGTAAAGTAAGGTTGGGAAATTGCTCCATATCAGTCCAAGCTGGCCTTGGATCAAGAGCCTTCCCCTTCCTGTCAGTGGTCAAACAATGGGACCGCCCTACAGTCTCACAGATCTTTCCTGCTGACCAAACCAAGCAGCAGAGTTGCCAGCAGTCTTCTATGCCAGTGGTTCTCAACCTTGGCAACTTTAAGCTGTGTGGACTTCAATTCCCAGAACCCCCAGCCAGCACTGACTAAGGAATTCTGTGAGTTGTAGTCCACACAGCTTAAAATGAGCACAGTTGAGGAACACTGCTTTTAAACATTGGCTAAATGTGACCAATAAAGGAAAAGCAATATTTGCAAAAAGATGTTCAGCTTCCGTATACAAAACAAGAATATCCTCACCTTTCCATTGCTGAGAAGGGGCTTCCCAGGGAACATGTACTTATCTAGGAGAAAAGCAGCTCCACTGATTTCTATCTTTTGGATGGAGATGAGTGGGCATTATTTAAAATTAGAAATCCAAAAAGATCTAACATTCCTTAATAATAATAGGAAATACCCTGGTTATAAAGCAGTTAATGGCACAAAGCCATTTGCCAGATTACTTGTCTAACATTTTGTTCCAAAACATGTTTATTCAGAGATTCCAGATGCAGTTCCAATGCAGTTCCGGAGTATTTTTCCCCTCACATGTTATGACAGGCATCTCCAAGCTTTGTAAATAAGTGGAGATATTTAAAATTTAAGAACATGTCCTGGGTATTCCTCTGATCACGAGCTAATCACAGTAAACCTAGACAGAGAAACCTCTGTTTTATTTATTGCCTCAGTTCAAATACCGCATAATGGGATTCTATAATAATTACGATACTAAACTAGTTTAAAAATCCAGTTCAAATTTTTGAAGTGTTTGTATTTTGGCAGAATCTATAAATATCCAGTCCTGATTTTGTAAGGGGCAGTATAGTTACACACAGGATTGTAACAGGATACATTGGTGTCAGCCACAAACTTTGTTGTTGTTGTTGTTCTGTATAATTTTTAATTGGACTTAAATGAATACATCTCATAGATACAGACTTAACAGGGGATATAATTAAAGTTTGTGAAGTGCACCATCCAGCTTCACTGCTTCCTAAGGCTGATTCACAAGGCCAGTTTTTTTCCCAGATTAAGTATTGACCACTGACCATTTCTAGGGGCAAAAGACAGGGACAATTACAGGTGTGTATCAAAACCAGCAAGATGTCAGACAGAGTATTGTGATGTTAAATCCCCCACCCATTCCAACATATGTCAACATCACAGGCACATTCAAAAAGGGTAGGGCTTGGTTCACAATCCTCAATCTGCCATCTTGCTTGCTCTTGCTGATTTTGACTGCTCCTTGTGGATATTCAATAAAAAGCAACACATATCCCATTGCATATCAAAAGTAGTATTTCCAACTTGTGCCAAGTCAAGTAGCGCCATCTGGTTCTCCCGCTGTGCTTCATTTCATTATAGGCAAATATCCCACTCCAACTGGTTAATGTGTTGGGTGTAGCAACATTCTCTTCCCTCTGGTTATTGCCTTCATTGCTTTTTTAAAAAAAAGATAAATACATCAATGGAATGTGAGTAGCTTTTTGTTGCTTTTGTTTAGAAGTTGGTCCAGTGGAGCTACAAAACGGGCCTGCTTCATTTATATACCGTGTCTATAAAAATTGTATATAAAAATTGTGCCTGAGACAAAAATGTCTTTCATTTTACTGGAAGCTTAAAAGAGGCTGGACCGACATTCAGCTTGCAAAGGTGAATTAGCATAGTGTTCACCTAATCAAATCACTGGTGTACTTCTACACTAAAGCTTAAACACAAATGTTAATTGTGTCAAACAGTTTTTATAGTGTGCCAATTCTTGGGTAGATTAATTTAAGCAAAACAGAGAATGAACTAATGATTGAGCACCACTGATATCATGATCTTTCTTAGCTCTGGGTTCATCAACCACCAGATGCCAGCAAAGAAATAAAGGATGCTTTCTATCTTCATTGCCAGACACCTTTCCAGCCTCAGTGACCTTAATGATTATATGCATTTGATTCACTAATATTCTCTAATGAGATCCTTAATGATTCCCTCTCATAACTGGCCTGCAATCATAAACCATTTTATTAAACAAGATAGTCCTTGTTTAGCAACTGCAATTAGGAATAGCAACTTGAAGCAGTCACTAAATGAACCATTATAATTTTACAATTTCACATCAGCTTTCCTTCATTTTGCAGACCTGCAAAGATAATAAATGGAAAGACTGTCATATAATTATATTTTCATCACTGTCCCGTGAACAGTTGCTAACTGACTCAGTCACTAAACAAGGACTACGTATCTCTTATTTATATAGAAGGATTGTGTGAGAGAGAAATATGCTTGAGGCTGGATCGTTTTGCAGCACGCAAGGTTATTTTATTATTTTAGTAAAAAAAAAATCTTAAAAAATAAAATTAAGTAAGACAGAAAGCTTGGCTAAGCATGTCAAATCTGGGCTACAAAAAAATGGGACAACTAGGAGATTGCAGCCATAAAAGTTAGCACCCACCCCACTCCTAGAAGAGTGAAGTATCTTGAGAAATATTAGAAAGGCAAAATATTATATTTCCCTTGATGAGAAATGGAGAAACACGCTCTTGGAAAGCAGCTCCCACCTTCCTTAATAGCCCACAGCAGATGTCAGCACTTAAGAGATAAAGAGATAGGTAGCTCTATTCATAGGCAAAAATTCCCTGCAGCAAGGTCTCAGCAAAGGTACTGTGTTTCTCATATAATAAGGCTGGGTCTTTTTTTTTTTTGAGCCCCGAAAAAATGGCTAGGTCGTTTTTTCGGGGGTGACTTAATTCCCCCCCCCTTTGCGTCTTTGGGCGGGCAGGCGGCGACAGCTTGGACGTTGACTTCGGCATTGGTGGGGCACTTCGTATCGGGGTCAACGCAGGCAGCACCATATCCGGGTGTGCAACAAAAGTACTTCCTAACGGCAAGCCCCCCCACCATTCCCCCCCATTTCACATGTTTTAATATAGGCCTTAATTTGGGGGGAGGGGCTTAATTTCATTTCATGCCTATAAAACATGCTGGGACTTCCTATTGGGGGAGGCCGTGTTGTTGGAGAAACAGGGTAGGATTAGCACTCAGCCATAATAGGAGTTGCCCAACACCCTTTCAGAACACAAGCTCCTTTATTGCCTCATCTCAGTTACACCACACCCTCCAAACGTCAACCAAACCTGGGAGCTCAGACAACCTACAGAGCCAGCTATGATCCCTACAACAGCCAATAGAATACATGTTCTTGCACAGGAACAGGAAGCTTACGTTCAAAGCCCAAGAGAAGGTATAAATGCCCCTCACTCTCAACTCCATGTGGTCAGCTGCCCAGAACCATATGCTTGGTGGTTCTGCTTCACCATTAAACGATCTTTCCAATCAGTCTCCATATTTCCAGTGTCTTTCTCCTGGCTTGGAACTGACCCAGATGGACATTTCTTCCAACACAGCAAAGACTGGAGTATTCTGTACCTTTTTGTTGCCAATATGCGGTGTGGGATTAAGCCGGTTCACACATGTTCGGGAGAACCAGTATTTAACTTTCTGAGTAGTTTAGTGAACTGACTATTGGAAGAAATCTCCTTCTAACAGCATTTTGTTTTTCCCACTTTATGGTGTTAATCTTGTCAGGAAGGCAGGAAGGAGGCATTCTGATGTGCCTCTGTGTGTTGTTTCTAGCCTAATCCTGTTTATTTTTATTGCTCTGCTTAAGTGTTTTCAGAAACTGCCTCTGCTGTTAAGCCTTGTTCTGTTGTAACAGCTTAATGGTTCTTGGCAGTATGCCCAGACTTTCCATAGCAGCTTCTCTGGAGTTTTTTCCCCTTTGCTGGTACTTTTATTCTTGACTTTCTTAAAGGGGAAGGGTTGTTTTAAGCCTTTTACACTGTGTTAGTGGTTCCTGGTACTGTCCTTTTGGGGTGAACTTCCAACACGGCTGAATCCCCTCCCAGTCACTTCTTGCCTGTCCTCAGTTAAGGGTGGGAGGTGGTGATCATGGGCCTCTTTCTTCCCTAGATGAGTAATCTTCTCTAAATGGAGGTATTTGGCTAGTCTATTTGGCTAGTATAAAAAGGTATAGGCTTGCCATCCCGATCTGCTAATTAGCCAGGAATGCCTGTGTTGAGTCACTACATCCTCTTGCCTTCCTGAATTAAAGGATTCCACTTTCTGGCAGCTTGCTTCAGTGTCCATTTCTTCTCAACACCGGTGACTGCTTCCCAGCTGGGGAACAAACCAGGAGATTTCTTCCAACAATATCTCGTGAGGTGAGTGAGACCAGCTGGTATCTTTAAGTGGTGCAAATGGATCTAAGGATTGCTTCTCCTGGCTGGGAAAGGGTGCTTTGTCAATTCACTGAGCACAGGAATCTCTTGCCTACAGGGATTCTTCAGTCATCCAGGTCATGGTTGTCCCAAAAGTGTTTTTTTTCAAGAGGCAACTGGATTTTCTTGGTTTCCAGAAAGTCCAGTTGCTTCTTGGAAAAGCACCTTTTGGACATGAGTCTCTTGCATTGCTTTGGAGTGGGCAAGGCATGATTGTTCATTGATAGTAAGATTTTTTTAAAAAAAGGAGGTAGGGGTGTGGATCCTCCCTCCAATTCATTTTAGTTTTCTCTCATGATAATAAGGCTCAATAACATGGCACCAGGCTTGAAGTTTATTTAGATATCTGTCTGTGGCATGTACTAATTTTATTGTGATCCTGACAACCTTGGGAGGGCAGAGACTTGAACTTGGGTCCTCTATATACTTTGTTAATTTGTCTCTTTAGCTCAACATTTGTAGCCCAAGTGTGCCCACCCACTTTCTGGAGAGCTTAATGAATAGAATACTTTATTGACCAAGTATGATGGGACCCACAAGGAATTTGTCTTGGTGTAAATACTCTCAGTGTACATAAAAGAAAAGATACATTCATCAAGAGTCGAGAATCATAAGGTACAGCACTTAATGATAGTCATAGGGTACAATAAGCAATTAAATCATACTAGGAAACAGTCAATATAGATCATAAAGATACAAGCGACAAAGTTACAAGTCGGAGGGGATAGGTGATAAGGAGTGATGAAAAGGTTAATAGTAATAGTAGTGTAATAGTAATAGTAAATGACCTCGCTGCTACAAGGTTTCACTTTATGAGCAAGAGTTGGCTGCCGATAGTTGCATTTTAACTATTTTAATGCATCAAGATGCTCTGGCACCCTGCCTGATTTGTAACTCCAGGTTGCAGGCATTGCTGATGAAAAGGAAGGTATTCGGATGGAATGGTTTAGATTTCCATGATGGCTGCGACTGTCGTTGATCGTCAGTGTGTATTCCCCCATTTCTAATCTAATGATTGGTATTTAGGGCAGCTTTTTGCAAAGTAGCTTTTTGTATTTTTATACAGGTAATCCTTGGCTTATAACAGTTCATTTAATGACCATTCAAAGTTACAATAGCACTGAAAAAAGTGACCATTTTTTACACTTGCGACTGTTGCAGCATTCCCACAACCACGTGACCAAAATTCAGATGGTTGACAACTGTCTCACATTTATGATGGTTGTAGTGTCCCAGGGTCATGTGATTCCCCTTTTGCAACCTTCTGACAAGCAAAGTCAATGGGAAGGCCAGATGCAACAGCCATGTTACTAACTTAACAACTGCAATGATTCATTAAACAAATGTGGCAAGAAGTCATGAAACGGGGCAAAATTCACTTAATACATTTCTCACTTAGCAACATAAATTTTGGGCTCAATTGTGGTCATAGGTCTGGGCAAGGCGGGGCATGACAAGGAGTGGCTGGGAGGGGAGGGGGGTGAGGCTGAGTAAAGCGAGGCACCCCCTCAACGTGAGTGACTGTTGAGTTGGCCACACTGGTGGGATTAAAAATTTTTTACTACCGGTTCTGTGGGTGTGGCTTAGTGGGCGTGGCAGAGGAAGGTTACTGTAAAAACTCCAGTCAGAAGTGGTATTTGCCAGTTTTCCGAACTACTCAAAATTTCCGCTACCGGTTCTCCAGAACTGGTCAGAACCTGCTGAATACCACCTCTGGTTGGCCATGCCCATCCAGTCACCCAGCCACGCCTTTAGGGCAGGGAACCGGTTGTTAAATGATTTGAATCATACCACTGCCAATATGGTCTGGATTCTGGCAGGTTGGCTATAGTAGCCCCAATGCAACATTGTGTGGAAAGTATTTTATTTTAATAATCAATAATAATCATAAGAGATCCTTTATCCAAATGAAACACCTAGGTCAGTAATGAAATGGGAAAATGGGAAAAAAAGATTGTACAGAGTGATTATGTGGAGAATGGACCAAGATTAAGGAGAATGCTGGTAACCAAATTTGGCTAAACAAGGGTAATTTTCAAATTGTAATTGACTTGAGAATCCAACTGCAGAGACTCTGGCATAAACCAGTGCAGAAGGTTGCAGTGGTACTCGGACACTGGGTGCTATGTCTAAAGACCAAGGCAAGCACTTAAAAACAATTGGCACTGACAAGATCACCATTGCTCAGCTGCAGAAGGCCACCTTACTGGGATCTGCTCCAATAATCCACCGATACATCACACAGTCCTAAACACTTGGGAAGTGTTCGACTAGTGATTTGTGATACAAATCTAGCATGGTTATCTCTGTGTACACTGTTGTTTTTTGTGTATATATAATAATAATAATAATAATAATAATAATAATAATAATAATAATAATAATAATAATAATAATAATAATAATAATAATGTACAATAAGCAATCAAACCTTTAAAAAAACCTTAAAAGATGTATTTTCTTGAAATGACAAACTGCCATTGAATATACGAAAGTTTCTTCAAATTTAAACTGAAATAAGATGAGATGAAACTCAGTCTCCCAAGAAAAAATATCAGCCACGTTGAACTTAGCACGAAAGCAATGGAACATACCATTCCGACTCCGGGGGACTCCTTTTGAATGGGCTGGTCCTGAAGCGATGCCCCGCCCGAAGGAAAAGAGAATGGTCATGCGCAGGCACGGAGGGCAGAACGGGGGAGGAGGATCCCATCTCTCGCGCCCAGATCAGTTGCAGTCCGCCCGGTGGGTCGTTTTCCTGCTTAAAACTGAAGGAGGCTGCGGTTGCGTGATGATTTTGTGCCACAAGTCTAAATGGCGCAAAAGGCATCAAAATGTTGTCGCGGTTTGCGTTCCCTTTATTCAAAAGTAACAACACAGAGTACTGTTTGTTTAATTATTTTTTTCCGGCCAAATATATTTTAATAATTTTCAATAATATTTCCTTAAGCCTTTTCCCCGCTCTCTAGCTGGGGGATGCAGGTCGCCTCTGCGGAATACCCCATTTCTCCAGCGGAGGGCGCCAGAGGTAACTCGCGGGGGTCCTTAGCACGCGGCACCTAAGTCCCTTAAGGGCCCGCGAACCTTCTGCTGTGGCCTTTCGGGAGTCGTAGTTCTTTGCCTCCCACGCTTACGTTACTAGCGTGCCTTAATCCCCGAGACTCTGGTTTCCCAGCAGGTTCCTGAAAGGGAGGCGCGCGAAGCATCATGGGGCTGGTAGTTCACCCCTCTTTTGTCACAAAGCGCCTTAGCTGGGCAAGCCTGGCTCGCCAGGACTCCAGCTCCCAGAGGGAACAGCGGCGGCGCCAGCGCCGGCGGCACCGGCACTCGCTTGGCGGGGGAAGAGAGCGAGTGATCAATCACGGAAAGGAAAATGGTGGTGGAGAGAACGGCGTGGCTCCCCTGTGAGGCAGCGACCGTACCCGTCGATCCACAACGAAGAGGCGCCGCCCGGTCAGAAACCATATCCTGATAACCGCTCGATTTAGCCATGCCCCGATCACGCCGGGGAGAAGGATCCCGCCGAGGCGGGCGAGGTAAGGCGCGGGCGACAAGCGAGCGGCGTTGGGTGACCGACCGCCTTGGAGTGGAAGCTCGGCGGGGAGCTCCCTTCCCTCCTCGGAGGAAGAGAGCGAGCCATAATCGCTGTGTGTGCCCGCCGGCTCGGCTCCGGTGTGGCCTCGGAGGACCTGTATAGCAGCTGCCACAGCGGCAAGCCAGGCTGGAATGCCGCGTGTCAAGAGGGACCGGCGCTCCCGGAAAGCGGGTCTTTTTCTCGGCTCTTCCAGGCGCCCGGGTGGAGAAACGTGGGTGGAAAGTCTGGCGTGGCGTGGGATTTCGTGTGGGGGAAGGAGTCTAAACGTGGTGGTAAATTTAGAAGGGAAAAAATAAATTGGAAATGGCATGCGAGGATGTCCATCGCCTGCCCGGTACTTTCACCTGAAATGCTGCTCTCCCCCAAACTCGAGCAAATGCCTTTTAAATGAAAGAAGGAAAAAAAATCTATTTTTTTTTCTACTTCTGGATCCTGATTCAATATCTCTCCCCCCTCCACCCCCCCAAAAAAATCCCTTGGTCTTCTCTTTTCATGCTTCTTAGGAGAGACTAAATGGTTTCCAGAATTTAAGCCCCCGTAGAGACCCTTGTTTGGGGGAAATAAATTGTGTTTCTACTTGGTTGAATACACAGTTGGTTTGTATGCATTAAAATGTGTGTTATACGGTGGGCTATGCGGGCCACGTGGGCTGAATGAAAATGCCTCCTCTAACATCTGGAAGCAAGGAAAAGAAGGGTGGCTTCTCTGCCACTGGGCTCTGACACAAAACTAGCTCTGGATAGTATGACTGACAGACAGCCTAAAAAGTCTATTGGTGTTTTTAAGCTGTGTAAAATAAAGCAGGTTTGACAGAATAAGAGAAATATTTTTCACAGGATCTGTGGCCATTGCATAGTTGCCTATGTACCAAATCTTGTGCTGTTCATGTGCCCGTCTAATTTTGCCTTTCTACCAAAAAAACAATGCTGGAACTTGTAGTTACAACTGCTGATAGTATCTGTATAACCTAGTTGAATCTGCTGTGGGTTGCTGAGAACAAATAACTTTCAGCGTTAGCTTTTCATCTCACTGGTTTATCATTTTGTTTTGTCCTTTGATTTTTTGTAAGGGAGAAAGTAGCCACATCCACAGTTGTCAAGAAGTAATACTTGTATTCTTGTTGTATAAAGAGGATTACATTGGGACATGCTGACTTCATAGTTAAATATTTAACACTTAATTCTCTGTGGCCTAGATGCCTTGGAGAAAGCAATATTTGCCAACTCTGTACTGTTCTGTTTCTGCTGTGGTCATCAAATGCTTATTTGGTGACCATTGTATTATCTCAAGCAGTTTCTGTGCATTGCTGTATACAAAATTGAACAACTCATGTGATCATTCACAAGTACAAACAGCTTTTGTGCAAAGAAACCCAGAGTGAGAATATGAGTGATGAAATTTGCACCATGGGGTGAAAAATGAGTGGCTTCACACATTGCATTGAACTATAATACTCTTTGGTTTTGATTTAGTGTCACTTATGAATACAACCATGGCTTGTTCTAAAAAATGTAGTTAAACTATAGTTTACTCTAAAATGAAAGGCCTTTGAAACAAATGGAAGGGAAATACAGACAGTCTATGACTTTCAACCACATTTGAGCCCAATATTTCTGTTGCTAAGAATTTTGCTCCATTTTATACCTTTCTGGTACCTTTCTGGTATAAAATGTTTAGTGAATCACTGCAGTTTTAAAGTTAATTACACAGTTAAGTGAATCTTACTTCCCTGTTGACTTTGCTTGTCAGAGGGTTGCAAAAGATGATCACAGGACACTGCAGCCATCAAAAATACATACCAGTTGCCAACCTTGGAATTTTGATCATATGACTGTGGGCATGCTGCAAGGGTCATAAGTGTGATAAATGGTCATGTCACTTTTGGAAAAAGTGCTGTTATAACTTCAAATGGTTACTGAAGGAATGGTTTTAAGTTGAGCTCTACATGTATCATGGTAGAAGACATGATGGTAACCTTCCTGTTATTCCTATGTAACCTAATTGATTACATCTCATTCATCCTTGTTTCCTTTTTTTATGAAAGTAATATTACTTGGTTTAGTCCATTGGCTGGATTCATCTAACAAACTATACTAGATGTGACTAACTAGACCAGGGGTGTCCAACCTTGGCAACGTTAAGACTTGTGGACTTCAACTCCCAGAATTCCTCAGTCAGGAAAGTCTTAAAGTTGCCAAGGTTGGACACCCCTGAGCTAGACTATATATATATATATTTAATAAATGCAGCCACTGTGATTGGCTTATTTTTCAGTGTGGTTAAATTTGGTGAACTGATTCAGCTGACTATGGGTTATTCTATTGTGTTGTGCAAACAGAATGAGGATCTTATATTGAATTAAACAATTGTCATAGACATTCGAGTCTAGCGTGTGTTGTAATTCAGCAGGTCAGTTTTACCTTGCAGAAGGCCAGATTCTTACCTAAGAGGTCTCTCATTGTAGAAAAGTGACATTTTCCAGACTGCAGTTTTTCTGAGGAAATAAAAGCAGTGACACTTATCATGTGCGTCTTTTCATCGTGCTAATTCAAAAAAAAAAAAGAAAGAAAGAAATATGACATGCTGATCTACCATAGAAATGTCACAAAATCCTCCTGTAATGCATGAAAGTAAACATGATGTAATTGGCTAAACTCCCATGAATCGAGCTGGTTCCAAGGCCACCCAGCTGCTGGTGCCCCTAACACTTAGCAGCATGAGTTGTCATGGAATTCTCCAGCTAGACAACTGTATACTGTCTGGTCGGTCTCCACTCTATTTAGTATTATTTTGTAATGTCCTTCATTGCTGAGTGGTCTTCATGGACGCGTTCTGCAGTTAGAAGAAGTGCAGAAGACATGCAGGCTTTGGTCCCAGCAGCCCCAGGAGAAAAAAGAAGAGCCATCTATAACATTCATTGCAATGACTGCACACCAACAAGCAATCAGAAGACACAATATTTCACAACATATGGATAGACTTTTAATCATAGTTTCAGTTGGGAAACTGTGATCGTCCTAGACCATGCCAAGTCTAAAAAATGTTAGGGCATTTCTAGAATCCTGGCACTGATAAATTAACCATCAATAGACACAAACAATAGCTATATACTACGCAAAAGAGACAATCAACAAGACAAGAAGGGAACAAAACGACCACAACACCTCCCCACCTGCAACCTTAAACACTCAGACAGCCATTTGGACCCCATTTCCCATAGAAAAAAAGAAACCAGGAGCCACAAAATCTGGGTGGGCATGGCCAACTCAATGTCACTCACTCCCACCCAGTCACATGACCCCCTTCTAGCCACACCTACCCAGACACAAAACCCTTCTCTGTGTGTCTATGTCTCTCTATATCTCTATGTATCTCTCTATGTCTCTCTCTCTCCCCCGCCTTCTCTCTGTATCTCTCTTCCCCTCTCTGTATCTCTCGTTCTCCCTCTCTCTCTGTGTCTCTCTCTCTCCATCTCTCTGTGTGTGTGTGACTGTCTGTGTCTCAAAGCCGAGGCTGGGCGAAGGCAGCAAACTCTCCTTGGGACTCTGCTTACTCCTTTTGTGCCTGCCTGCGGCGATCTGGGCTGGCCCTGACCAGACAAGTGCCTGCAGCCGAGGGTGGGAGGCTCCGCCCGGCCCAGCCTCTGCTCCTCCTCTGCTCTCACGACCCCCTGACCAGCCATGGCAGGAGCTGGGAGGGGTGTGCACTGCACGGGAGACCACTCATGCGAGGCAGCCAGGCCCTGCGGAAGCAGCTGGCAGGAGGTGTGTGCCTTGCGGGTGGAAGTAGGCGCTAGCCCAAGGAGAGTCTCCCCCCGCTGCCGTGCGCACCCCTCCCAGCCCTGTCACAGCCAGCCGGGGGCTCACAAGAGGAAGAGGAGGGTTGCCCAAAGAGAAGCCTCTGCCGTGGCTGGTGCTCATTCCTCAGCCAGCCTGGATTTCCAAAAATATAAAAAAATAAAAGGAGTAGAAAAGAGCCCCAAGGAGAGCTTCCTGGCTTGGCCCAGCCACAGTTTTCTGAGAGAAGAGATGGGGGGGGGGGGGCTGGCTGACAGGTGATCATCTTTGTGAGAATGTTCCAGCTTTCTCTGAGCCTGACCCCCAGGATGCACGTGTGAGGTTTGTCAGGGCCAGATCCCTTTTCCCGCTGCCATAGCTGGGCGCTGTAGGCTCGGCCGCCTTTCCATCATTCCCTCCTGCCAGATCCCATTCCCACCCTGCCCGCTCTCATATTAGTGAGGCCAGCATCAGTCACGGCTGGGTTAGGCCGGTGTCTCAGGGTGGAGAGCAGGTTGCGCATCTCCCTAAGTGACCAAGGCACACCCAGCACCAGCAAGGGCCGGAAGAAGCTCCAGCAAGAGTGAGGCACCGGAGAATCAGACCCGGCCGCTTCTCCATCTCCCACCGTCGCCCTTACCTTTTCTGGCCAGGCAAGGGAGGGGAGGACAAGGGGTGGGGCCAGCCAGTGATGGGACAGGGAGCCGTAGCAGAAGGCCCAAAGAGCTGCATGCTGCTCTGGAACCGCAGGTTGCCGACACCCAACCCAGATGAACATAGATGAACTCCAAGAGTTAAGGCCAACGATCAAGTAAACACTCTAATCAAGGAACTGCCAGCAAGGAACAGTAAATAGCCCAGTCAAAGAGCCACCAAGACTACCTCCACCAACACTGACAAAGCAAGCCACCAAACTGAGAGCAAACCCCACTCCTTACCAGCACCGATGATGTTACCTAGTTTGAGTAATGAAATGTCTCCAAGAAAACAACCAACTCAGAGACCGCCAAGGACCCCTTATGTCAACCCTGAGCTACAAATATTTTCCCTTATTGGTGGAACATCTTTTGAAAGACTGAGCTTTCAATTAGCTGGCTTATTATTTTATAAAACTAAAAACACCAGAGACCAAAATAATCACAGTTCTTCTCCATGCTGTAGTAGAAACTAGTAATAGCTCCTAATATTCATTGGGTATATGGCTGCTCTTAAGGACTTGGTTTAATACACAACGGATAGGCTGCAAACCTATAACTAAGCACATTTAATCAATTGGTTTCCCATGTACTTTTAGGTACAATTCAAAATTACCAATGCTTGTGCCAAGGATGCTGTTCCCTTCAAACCTGTCAATTCCTTAAAATCACGTGGGGCCAATCTCTTTAGGTTTGCACACTTGGTGGAATCGGGTGCATGGGGACTTCTTCTCTGATGGAATCCTAACTGGAAGATCCTCCTTCAATAGGCAGCTAGCATTTTACGATGGTTCTTTTAGGATTTTAGCCAAATCGTTGTATAGTGTATTGAACTTTCTTCCTAGTTTGTTTTATTTTCTGCTGGTGTATTTGGAAATTACTACTTTAAAAAAAAATAAATGAGCATATTCCTTTCTGAATTACCAGAGCTTTTTACATTAGCATTGCCTTAAAACTCTGTTCTGAATGTTCTCCCACTCTCCATCTGTTATGACTTTTTTTTCCCCTGCATGCAGACTGTCTTATTTTCAGCTTCCCTCCTTCTTTAAGTTCTGTGTCCTCCCATATATATAATAGACATTTCTGGCTTCCTTAATTGTAGCTTCTGTGGTAGTCTTTATCTTCCCTGATTTCAGCCTTGAGAATCTTAGCAGAGACTACTAGGCAGTTCTATAAGAACAACAAAAGAGCAGTGAAGACACAGTAAAACCAATGAAATCAGTAAATAAATTTTTCAATTCCCCAAAAGGTTTCCATAAAGCCATGAGGGAAAACTAAATATTGTACATACTAAAACCATGCTCTATGGGTGATCCACCTTGGAGTGGAATACTGATATGGGTTCAGTGAGGACCATTCCAATGTACCATGTTTCCCCCCAAATAAGCCCTGTTAAGATTGTTGACCAAATGGATGCATTTACTACCATATTTCCCCCAAAATAAGCCCTAATGCATCTTTTGTAGCAAAAAAATAATATAAGGCCAGGTCTTATTTTTGAGGAAACATGTGTACATTGGACAACCACTGACTCCCGTCCCCACTGGAACCAAACCTGACTTTCCAATAACTGCAAAAATCAGGGTGCTGGTTTCTTTTGGCATGTGTTAGCAGGCTGTTTGCAAGTGTTCACATTAAATATAACTTCAATTGCACATGTGCATCTGGCTAGTCCTGCTGCTGGTTTGTTGTTCTTGCTCTTTGTCTGGTCTAGAAATACCAGGTCACCTTTGGTGATTGACAGGCCCTGCTGGTATAGCATAGGAAGTCCAGCTTCCCTTTGTCCCAGGGTGGCACCAAAAAGCCCTGTTTGCTTTGGGGCACGCTTGTGTGCTCAGTCACATCTGGCTTCTGCCACTGGTCAGCTTTCTGCTGTGTCAACTGGAAAGGTAGAGACCAATAACCCTTTAGTAACACTCCCTTGATTTTGACTGCCAACTTCTATTTATGGAGAGGAGTGGAGTTTCCTGTCCCAGCTACATTGTTACTAGGGATAGGAGTTACATTACATTTCCTGTTCCCAGTCTTCTAGTCTTTTGAATGCTTATGGGGCTTCTCTGCTACTTGATCACGCTGAGAAATGGAATTTGTGTTGTCTTATCCTGAACTTGTTTGTAGGCTGTGTCGTCTTTTCTGTCTAGCTAGTAGAACAACCTCTGCTCCGAAAAGTTTAAAAAAGAAACTCCACATTTAAATATTTAACCAAAAGCTATATGAACATGCTACCTGTGTAACAATATCATCAGTTTTGGGAGCATTTGATCATTGGTCTCCCTTTCTGTGCTTGCTTATGAAGCAGACTGTTGAACCTAAGCATGCTTGTTCTTCACAGTTCATATCCTTGGTTGTTATGATAAGGGTGATAATATCTTAATTATTGCAGGCTAATCGCCACCAGTGTGTTGGGCCTTGTGCAGCTTGATTTATCACGGTGGTAACAAGGGAAGACTAGCTGGCTCAGCAGGAGAGTTGGCTGCCTTCCAAGCTGCCTCCAGCCTTACTTCTCCATCAGGCGAAGGTGAAGCACTCTTTCAAATGCAGTAACCAAGCAGACTGGACATGCTTCAGAGAACATTTCTTGGAATATGGATGCTGTACTGGTGATGGAGACAGACAACTAATATTAAAACACCTTCGCTGCTTTTTTTAAAAAAAACATAACACATTATGAGATTAACTGCCACTGGCTTAGGTCACACCTGCACCTGGTTCAAGTGCCCTTCAAGTGTCATGTATATGTTTCACCTTAATAACCTGTAATAAGTCTTCAAGTACGATATGATATGGCAGGCTATGAGCAGGTGCTGTCCTTACTTCAGATATCTGTTGCTGAGATCTTAACTCACTCACTTAGCTTTCCAAGAGGCCAGCTGAGGTGACACATTTTTCTCAGGCAGCTAAGCACTTGAAGCCAGATTGTTGGGGGCAATATGCTGACTCTGTAAACCACTTAGAGAGGGCTGTAAAGTGGTATATAAATCTTAAAGCGGTGTATATAAATCTTAAAGCTGTATATAAATCTTAAAGCTATTTTAGTCCACATTTCTGCCAGCTCCTCTTTCAGAAGGAATTGATAGATAGAAGTGTCTACAGCAGGCAGGCCTGTCTTTTTGATCAGGGTGCCCAAATGATGGAAATTCTACAGCCAGAATGGATGGTTGCATAGAAGTTATGTCGTGATCACCCCAGTCCCAGAAGGGTGATTATTTATAGCTGTTCCCTGAAGTCTGAAAGCATTAAGAGCTTCCTTCTCTTTTAAGTCTACTATTTGCTTATTGGGACTATATTTTTAAGGCTGATGTTTTATTCCTGCATTGTTTTTGTTTTTAGTACTACTTCTCCACCTGAGAAGACATTTACCACATAGCTCAGATTATGAACAAAATTATTTGTCGTCATAAGTTTACGCCATGAGGGTTTTTAAATCGGTATTGAGCAAAGCCCTGGTCCCTTAAAGTCAGAGAGAGGTGATTGGGTTTCTCCTTGTTTCTTCCTTATTTTTGCACTTAGTACCAATTATCTTTTAGTCCAGACCTTCAGTATTAGTAGAGTGTGCCAAAGTTGATAGGGCTAACTTTATTCAAAAGGCCACTAGCTTTTATAAGAGAGCTATCTGGGAATGTAAAGAGATGGGATGACTTTTCTTCTGGCTTTAGGTGAGTAGAAAAAAACCCAAATTCTCTGCCACCAATGACTTTTTAAATGTTCTCTGGTTGTAGTTTTTTTTTACATCAAAATGACTGTAGATTGATTTATCATTAATTGTTCTGTCTCGTGTTAACTTTTGGGACAAATATAAGTTTATTATAGCTTAGAAGGGGATATTATTGAAAGAGATATATTATATGGGGAAATTTACTTTTAAAAAGGGATCATAAGTTCTGCATCCTGATCTAGATCATAAGTACATGTGGTTCCATATTCTGACTTTTATGTTGCATATTGCTTAATTTTGCTTGTGATATCATTGTCAGTAGGTTTTGTAGTGTATTCTTGTGTGTGTGTGAAGTCGGTAGCTGTTTGCACCACCCTTAAGCTTGGAGTTGATTAGTTCGATAATTTGTCTGTGTTGTATTTTTTTATATTCTAAGGTACAGTAATTGCTATTTCTTGATTTAGTTCTAAAGCATAATATAAATATTAACGTTATTGATGAAAAGAAGAAATGCATTCTAGCTAAGAGTGGTAAGAGTAGAAAGAAACATAAATCTGATATACCTCACAGGCCATATACCTCAACCTTCACTAGTCTCTCTTTCAATACGATGGACACATTGAAGAATGCTGATTTATTAAGCACTCTTAATACACTGAGGGTGTATGAATCCAAACAGTTACCTCTGAATTGAGTTATTCCATGGAAAAAACTCTAAAGGATTTTTCTAGTGCAAATATATGTTGCAATAGACATCCTTTATCTTTTAGTCATCTTATATCAGGTTAGTGAGTTCTCTTATAAAATAATGAAGAAAAAAAAAATTACTATTCTTTGGATTTTTTACATTCCTGATCAGGGATGGTAACCTTTGTGGTGGCCTTGTGACCAGCTTGTCATGATTATACGTATCTCATGGCAAATTATTTCTTGGGAAATTGTCTTTCCTCTGGGGTAAAGCTAATGCACTTCCCATTCTTCAGATGCAACATTTGCTAGACAAATTCTGAATCCACTTTAGATGATCGGTTGTGATCTTCTTTTATGTCTTCCTTTAGGTGCTCGCAGCAACCCCAAGATGGAGTCTCCAGCAAGTGATGATGAAGCGGCTAGTGAAGTGCTCAGTCATTACAGCAGTGCCAGTGAAAGTGCCAGTATAGCTGAGGAAGGGACCGGTGAGTGGGGGGCAAAAGATAGTTTCAAAAGCCGGGTTGCTCTATATACTAAAAAAAGTCACGGACCAGACTTTTCTCATCTGGTATATGGAGATACACAGTTTTAGCTTGCAAGTGCTGAATTCTTAATGAAATTCCGTAATGAAAAAAAAAATCTTTGGATATTTAAATGCCTATTTAATCTACAAACCCAACACAATGTATTTTTGTTATTGGCAACTTTTTAAAAATAATTTGAGTGTGTTTTGGGGGTGGAAAAGAAGCTGATTTCATAAAGGGGGGAGTTGTTAAAAATTTTCCTGAACGCCACCACTCTGAGTGATGAGATTCCCTAGACGGTGAGGTTTGTTAAAAGCTAAGCACCGAAGGACCTGCGGGTTCACTAAAATAAAGGTTGTATTGATAGCACAAGACAAGAATAGTTCACGAAAATGATGAAAAGAAAACCTGGTATGTAGCAGTGGTAAAATGTAAATGTCGGAATTAAAAATCGAGGCTCTAAAAATGCCTTACAAGGCATTTTTTTCACAAGCTGATGGCCTGAATGACTTTCAGCTGAATGATTTTAAAAATTGCAAGCATCCTTATGCTATTATTACAACCTTACCCGTTACTAATTTCATCTGAACTAATTCTTTTAAAACAAGAGCACAGCTAAGAACAATGTGTAGTTCAGGAACTGCCAAATACCTGTTGAACCAACGTGTGGAACAAAAAGCTTGTTGAACTGCTAGGAGAAAGAATCCTTTTTGCAGTTCTGCCAGTACCATTCAGGCCTGATTCTCTAACCCTTGTCCTTTTCATTCTATGGTTGCGGGAATTCCAGGTTCTGTGTCCGGCTGCTCTAATGTGGCTTTGATCTTTTTTTCCTTCTGCTGCTTTTCTCAGGAGGGGAAGCAGTAGATGAGCAAGCCCAGCAAGAGGAGATGGAAGATAAATTGAAAGAATGCATTGACAATGTGATGGACAAAAGGTGAGATACATATACTCTTGAAGACCAGAGGGCCCAGCCTATTGAATACATTTGAAGCAAAACTTCTCTGAAAGCTTTATCCCAAAATGCCCAAACTACCGCATGTTTGAAATGAACTTGTTAATCTTTGATGCAAGGAGACGTGCGTATTATCTTTGGTAGCCAGGGACATGTATTAATTTCCAATAGCCTTTTCATCATTTTATTTGATGTAGCTGCACCACTATAGCCAGTTTAATAATGGCTCCACCTTCTGCCCCATCTTGGAGCGTGAGGCAGACTGAGCAGCTGGTGGACTGATAAGGTGACATCTGAATTTGACACATCAGTTCTTCTTCCACAGGCTCCTGTACTTTCAGTCTGGGGTTCATAACTGCTGGAAAATAAAATTGGACAGAGCAACGGCAGTCACAAATTTAATCAGCAACAAATGGCCCCCTGGTTTGCTCGTACTTTTGGAGATTTGAGCTGTGGCATGGATTTTGATTTTGTTTGGCCCAAGTACTTGTTTGGGGCAGAGTTTAAACTAAGAAGAATCGTCTTGATTGTATAGAACTCCGTTTCTTGAAAGTCAGAAGTAGCATCAGGCTGCATGCTAAGATCAATTCTCCTTGCAAGAAGGTGGCGGCATAGAAGAAAAAATAGTGAGGACACTGCTTGAACACAGAACCGAATATATTTTTCAGCCCATTCACTTACTCATGGGAGATATTAAGTTTTGTGCATTGTTTTTACCTTTAGGAAATTCTATTGCCATTTCCTGTTTTGGGGTGTTTTTTATTAGTTTCACCTCTGGCAAATATGTGAAATTACAAATAGAAGAGAATATATGAAAGCCGGGATTCAACTGTGGAGTCCTTGGTGCTCTCTGAGCTTGTTTGTTTGCTTGCAGATGTTTTATTATTTGATTAGATGACATCATCAGTGCTGGTAATTGTGGAGTTTGCTCCCTGTTTCTATACAATAGTTTGCTCAGTTCTTTTCATAACACATGGACGTAGTTTGACATGGACATGGACAACTCATGGACAGAGTCAACCATAGTTTCAGCTGGGAGCTTCATCCTAGACTCATGATGGCGAACCTATGGCACACATGCCACAGGTGGCACGCAGAGCCATTTGTTCCAGCACGCGAGCTACAGGCAAACTTACCTCACTGCACATGTGCATGCCTCACAGCTGATTTTCAGCTGGTTTGAGGCCTTTTCCAGCCTCCCAAAGGCTTGAGGAAAGCTTCTACAAGCTTTGTAGGCCAAAATCTAGCCCCATTTTGTCACTTCCGTTTTTTTCAGAAGAACAGTAAATGATGAAACTTGGCTAGATTTTGGCCTACAAAGCTTGTAGAACCCTGCAGAAGCCTTCCTCAAGCCCTTGGGAGGCCAAAAAAAAAGCCTCAAACGGCCAAAAATCAGCTGTGAAGCGCATTGCAGATAAGGGGGCGGTGGGGGTAGGGATTGTGCGTGCATGCGTAGGGGACATGGGGTGCTGGCCCATGCCTTCTGGGTGCTGGCACGTGAATGCGAGCATGCAAGTGCGTGCACAATTTTTGGCACAGGAGCCCAAAAAGGTTAGCCACCACTGTCCTAGACCAAACCAAATCACAAAAGACTAGGGACTTCCTTGAAGCTTGGCATTCAGACTAATTAGCCATCAATAGATAAATAGAGCTAAACCACATTTACACACCCTTCAAATGAGACAATTAAAAAAACATCTGAGAAGGAAACAAAAATAACCAGAACATATCCTCTCTAGCAATCAACATCCAGATGGGCAAGGATTGAATCTGGGCAACCAAGCATGACACAGGACTCTAATTGAGGAAATACCTAGGGGAAAATCATATCCTCACCTACACAAATGACCGCCTGTCTGCAAGGAGTATAAATTCTTCCATTCCTCACCATCCAGTCAGAGCTGAAGAAGCTTCTTGGATGAGAAGTGAAAAATCTTCAAAGAAAAACCAGAAAGTCCAGTTGCCTCTTGAAAAAGCCCCCTTGGGACAACCATTACCTGGATGACTGAGAATCTCCATAAGCATAAACAAGGAGCAAACTCCATACTCACTAGCACTGTTGATGTTACTTACTCAAGTAATGAAACATCTGCAAGCAAACAGCCAAGCTCAGAGAGCACCAAAGATTCCACATTAAAACTTGGGTTCTTCTTGGAGTGTTTGTTAGCCAGCTATGTCCTTTCTGATCCTCCCATTGGTTTTCAGTTCTTCTGGACCTTCCCCTCCAAGAGCTAGTCCTCACCTATCCGTTCACAGACAGTGAGCAGTATTGATTTAGGGGGTTCTGCTCTCCTACCTCCCTTGTGGTTTTTTGGGTTTTTCTTATTAAATACAGAGAATAGAGGGGGAAGGGGTGGAATTAAGCATGAAGCTTCGCTCAAGTTTGCTTGGACCTCCCACTTGTATGCAATTGATTTTGCTTACATAAGACTCGGCGCTTGGAGATCCGAGTTTCCTATTAGCACATAGGAAACTTGAAGCTTTGCCAAAATCATTACCGCACCAGCCAGGCTTGGCTCGATGCACATCCATTGAAAAGGTTTAGCAAAAGTTAACTGAACGTTTGGCACAGCGATCTGCACTGCACAAATTACTGCTGCCCTTATGGCCAAGCTTCTCAGTCGTGCAGAGTGAACTCTGGACAATAATTTCCCACTTCCCCTCCTCCTCCTTTTAACAACAACAACAACAAAAATCAACATAATCCTCTATGTGCTGATACCTTTCAATGATTCGTCTTCATTCCACATGGAGGAAATGGTTATATTTTCACACTTTGGCTCCTGGGGTTTGCTAGCTGTGCTTCTGGGTTGCATTTTGCTCCCAGAAGTAAATATCAGTCTATAAAGCTTCCGGAATAATAGAATTTATAGAAAAAAAGAATTACAGGGAATTCTTGAGTTACAATGAGAATTGGGGCTGGGATTGCCTTTGCTAAGTGATGTGGCTGTTAAGCATGACATCACATCATGTCGCATTATAAAAGCAATCCCTGTTGCTATCGTAATCCCAAGCCAGCAGGTTGTAAGCAGGTATCCCAAGTAAGGGGGGAGGTGGGCGGGGGTGAGGGTAGGAGAAGGCCAGGTTAAGGCCAATGCAGGCTACACATGTGTTGGGGGGAAGGACTTGAGAGGCTAAGTGCAGGCCATGAGCCAAGCACAGCAAAGCCAGGGAATGAATGTCACATTGGGGCACGAAGGTAGAGAGATCAGGAAGACTGACTTACCAGAGCAACCTTGCAACCTTCCTTGATGGCTTCTCCATTGACTTGGCTTCTGGGAAGCCGGCAAGGAAGGTTACAAATTGTGATCACACGCTGCAACCATTACAAGTGTGAGCTGGTTGCTAAATGCCTAAATCCAAATCAAGTGATTGTGGGAGCCTTGCTACAGCAGAACCAGTCATCAGCCCCGCTTGTTCAGCATTGTTGCAACTTCAAATAGTCCCTGGGCAAGTGATCTACCAGTATACATGTGCCATGGTATTTGATATTAAGCAAACGTGTGATTATGTGCACCTGTCTTGGAACCTGCATTGGTCTTCCCTCCCTGGAATAAGTCTCCTTTGCCAAAAATTAGACATGAAGGAATGCATAATATGCCGGTTACATCATAAAGACTCCATCAAATGGAACTTGTTTTCTGATGATTACGTAGCCATGTAGTTTTCTTCTCTGCAATATATCACTGGCTTTATCATGGCCTTCTCACTTTTTCTCTTTAAAAAAAACACATTTTAATCTAGGATCTCCCTAATCATTTTCTATCCAAATACTAACCAGTTTCTACCTTGCTTGGTTGAGAAGGTTGCTTAGATATTGCTAAATACTGAACTTAGATGCTATCACTAGATTTAGGAAGGAGTTGTTTTTTTTCTTTGAAACCTTTTAGAAGGATAGTCCTAAGACTCCTGTCTGCTATTTAAGCAAGGCTTTTTGTCAGCGGCAGGAAAAATTTCAGGTGATATTCTGCTCAGGATGACCTTATAATGTAGCAAGAAGAATTAATGTACCCGACAGAGCTACTGTGGAGTAAAATAAGGCTAGAGAAGAACAGATGAATTGTCTTGAGCTCCTGAAGGATAACCAGGTTATAAGTACAGGGAAACATCCCCTTTCATGTGCATCTTGCTGACTGGCTTCCAGTAAATACATTTCTTGCCATTTAATCATTGATCTTGCTCTCATCACCCTGTCTAGTCACCCAGACAAAAGAGGCAAGTAGGGTGTTTCCTAAGGATTAGAGGCAGGCAGCTGGCATTGGTCTACCATGTCCCCTCTCTATCCTTTACTTTATAACTTGAGAGAGATGCTCTAATGTAAAATTTTGATGAACAATACATGGGGTCAGGAAAGAAATTCAAATCTAGACTCTAATATAAAATTTGTTAAAGAAAGTAGGGGGGGAAATGTGCTGGGAAGCAGTGAAAAGTGCACCGTTGGACTAGTTTATCAAAGCCTATATAGCACTAATGATCCTGGCCACTAGCGTTATGTTAATGTAAATAGGTAGACTTCCTGAGGTCTTTTAATTCCATACTGCTACACCTGCTGGTTATAGGGACTGGGAGAAAACAGTTACGAACAGCAAAGAAGATTTTACTAGGTTTTGCTGGTTTTTAAATTTAGGGCGTTCTTTATTGTTGACTGCTCATTGAGGTGCAACAAATCAAGCCGGAAAACAACATCTCAATCCAGAGCTCATCTTGAGAAATTAAAAATGGACAGTCTTCCTGGTTGGCGGTCTTGTCTATATAACAGGAATTCTGACAGCAGCATGATTGGCAGGGAGCAATTGGGCAAATGTGTCTTGAGTGTACCCAGAGTTTTTTTAAGTTGGCAAATTTTGCCCAGTGGTGCTTTTTGAGAAAACTCGGGTTAAATAATTCGTTGTATTTGAGTATGATGCATCATTAGCCTGAATGGTGATTGAGGGGGAGGATTTTACAGGCATGGTTTTGTGTTATCTCTCATTTTCTTTCTCACCCTCCACCCTACTACCTTTTTGTCATTCTAGTGCCAAGACCCGGCAGGTTGCTCTTGAGAACCTGCGGCTAGCATTCTCCTCCAAGACACTCTTTGACTTCCTGTTGGAACGCAGGCTAACCCTCACAGATTCCTTAGAGAAGTGCCTGAAGAAAGGTGAGCTTCCCAAGGTCTCCGCATTTGGGACTTGAGTCAAAAGACTTCAGATTGCCTTTGCTTTAAGGCAGAACTAAGCACCTGCTTCACTTTCTCCCATTGTCAATTATTTGGACTTGAAATAGTGTTAATTGATTTGCTTTGCTAGTTCTGAAGTGTGGCACTTTTTAATTTGTCCCTTCCTGTAATTGGACACTTGGAACTAGTAAAATGCTTAGTGTATCAAATGTGATATCACTAATCATTGCAAACATCTTGTAAGATAAGTTGGTTTCTGAAGCTGTTGGGGCAGGAGATATGAGGCTGACTTGTTCACCAGTGAAATGGTGAATGCAAGAGCTCCTGTCTTTTGCACATTGCCTTAACTTCATTCTCTTAAGTGCCCCTGCGAACCTGGGATGTGGTATCCTTTGGGGGAAAGCTCAAGTTAGCTTTATAATGGCCATGCATGCAGACAGATAGAATTGTCTGCAGAAATGCCATATTATTATTACCTTCTATTTTCAGTTTGGTAATAGCAATTAATTACCAAACTAAAAATAGAAGGTAATAATTATATGGCATTTCTCCAGAGGGAGGGTAAGTCATGCATTCTATTGCTTAAGAATTCTCTAAGGGGAATGAAGCAACTTCCGAAACAAAAAGTGAAATTATGAAAATCATAAACTGGTTTTCTTCCATATAGGCTGAATTAGTGTATAGGATCTCCTGTGTTTGATTGCCAAGGAATAAAACACATTTCCCATATTAATGTTTGGATCCATTTACATCAGACATGCATGTATCTGTGGCCTTGGTTTAGCTTTATTCTCTTTATGTCCCGCATGTCACTGTCTTAAAATTTAAAAAAAAAATTTGATTGTGTCTATACAGAAAGGAGACCACGTTGTGTGTCCCCACTGTGTCCAGTTCCCCTTTGCTTGCAGTGTCCGTGACGTTGTCTGCTTTTTCCTCTCCTTGTGTGGAGCCCCTGAACAGTTCTGTATCTGTTCTCCCTGCCAGGTAAAGGAGAGGAGCAGGCCCTTGCTGCTACCGTTCTTACACTACTGTGCCTTCAGATGGGCTCAGGGCCAGAAGGGGAGGAGATCTTTTGCAGCCTGAAGCCGCTCCTCATCACCATCCTGATTGACTCCTCAGCCAGCCCTGTTGCTCGGCAGAGTGTGAGTATTGTCCCTTTCTCTTGATTTGCAGCAAAGGTGGATGCATCAGAAGGCCTGTGGGAGGGAGATGCATCAGTAGCCTTGCCCTGAATGATTTCACCTTTTCTTTCTTTCTTCCTTCTTCCTTCCTTCCTTCTCTTATTTTGTCTCCCCACTGACAGTGCGCAACTGCTCTTGGGATGTGCTGCTATATTGCTGCTGCGGATATGGAGGTATGCCTGTGTTTCTCAGCTGGTTGGAATTAGCAGACAGAGCTAGTCTTGATAGGCCTCTTGTGCTGCCGCTTGGGGAAGACTGCTTTAAGTGGAAAGCTGTAGCCCTGGTGATGTTACCTAGTCTGGCCACGGAATGTCTGCAAAGCAAACAGCCAAGCTCAGAGAGCCCCACAAAGCTATGAAGGGCAGACTTTCCCTTGCGGCTATCTCCATTTCTTTCTTTATTAGGTGCATTATGTGAACATAATGTCGTTCTTCATCCAGGGTGTTTCCTAAAGAGAAACAGAACTTGGAATGTTCTGACTCTTCTCATTAACAGCAGAACTCTAAGGAGGTTCTGGAGAGGGATAGGTTTAGTTTTCTATTAATTCCCGCCAAACTTCTGGGATAGAAGGGGAAATAATATTCTGTCAATGAATAGAATAGGAATAGAATAGAATAGAATAGAATAGAATAGAATAGAATAGAATAGAAAATAGAATAGAATAGAATAGAAAATAGAATAGAATAGAATAGAATAGAATAGAATTCTTTATTGGCCAAGTGTGATTGGACACACAAGGAATTTGTCTCTGTGTAAATACTCTCGGTATACATAAAAGAAAAGAAACATTCGTCAAGAGTCAAGAATTATAAGGTACAACACTTAATGATAGTCATAGGGTACAATAAGCAATCAAATCATACTAGGAAACAATCAATATACTGTAAATTGTAAGGATGCAAGCGACAAAGTTACAGTAAAAAAGTTATAGTAAAAAAGTAAAGTAAGCATCATTTTATGAGGAATTTTAGTCTGAGTTCTAAGAAGAATGTATGGATTTTTTAAAAAATTATTAAATATTGATGCTGCCCATCTCCCTACAATGTGACATACTGTGTCCGTTTATTGATTATTCCTTTTTTTATCCTGCCTTTATGGAGCTTGCACTGACTTAGTTACTGTATTCATTTTATCCTCAGAACAACTCTTTAGGATAGATTAGGTCAGAGATTTCCAAACTTGGCAACTTTCAGACAGCATAGCTGGATGGAGAATTCTGGGCATTGAAGTCCACAAGTCTTAAAGTTGCCAAGTTTGGGGACCCCTGGATTAGATCAAGAAACAGTGACTGCTCCCAATTACCTGATGAAATTCACAGGACAATATGAATCAGCTCTTCCTCTTAAGTAGACAATCAAAGGAATCATGTTGTCTACTTATCCATCATGTACCAGGAGATTTCAGGATGTATGAGACCACTATTTTCACTTCTTGAACCTCAATGCTATCTGGGAAAATGAAAGTTGAAGGCCACCACATCTGATAGACACTAGATTGAGGAAGTATATGTGTCCATTATACCACATGGACCATTTGGAATGGCATAGTGGTTGGGATTTAAAATGAGCTTGTTGAATCCCTGTCCCTAAATTTTGCCAGGTATAGATTAGCTGTTGGACTAGCCAATAGTTGTCAGGATCCAGAAGCCATCACACCCTGACCTCTTAATATGGTAAGTAACGCTTGTTTAGCTTATTGCGTTTCTGTTTGTGAGAACTGACTGGTTGTTCTCCTTTTTTCAGGACCTGGTATCCTGTCTGGTCTGCCTGGAAGGTATCTTTGGCACTTCATGCAGCAAGGATGCCAGCTTGGCACCCTCCCACCACAGTCCTCTGCTCCAGATCTTGCATTGCAATGCTCTTCAGTCTTGGTCGCTGCTCCTCACCATCTGTCCAAGCACCCAGATTAAGAAGATCCTGGATGAGTGAGTTGATCGATCTTATCAGGAAGTATTTCTTCTAAGGTGTAGGAAAACCTTATTCATTCTCATTGGCATATAGAAACCAGGATTTAATTCTTCACTGTAGAGAATCCATAGTTAGCTTTGCCTAGATCTTCTAGATCAGGGGTCCCCAACCACCGGGCCGCGGACCGGTACCGGGCCGTGGAACATTTCCTACCGGGCCGCCGGTTTGCTGGGCGCCGCCATCTTGTTTGACGAGAAAGTGCTTCCGGGTGAGCTTTTCCGGTTGGAAAGCAGCGTTTGGGTCCTGAAGGAATCCTCGCGCCTTAGTTTCATCGAGGGGGGGGCGGCTTCGAACGAAACTAAGGCGCGAGGATTCTTTCAGCACCCAAGGCAAGGCGAGCCGAGCGACCGTCCCGAAGCGAAGCCCATCGACAGGTACAAAAGGAGGAGTTGAAGGTGGCGGGGAGAAGCGAGGGACGGCTGGCTGTCCGGTCGCTCGGCTCGCCTTGCCTTGTCATGCGTGCTGATGCCAGTACCGGGCCGCGGATCATTTTGTGATGCCGGTACCGGGCCGTGGCACAAAAAAGGTTGGGGGCCACTGTTCTAGATGCAGAAGAACAGGATGATTGTTGACGAAAAGATATAGCAGCAACCTCTCTGCAAAATAGCTGAATGATTACGATGATCTTCCCTTCATTGTTTTGTTAGTCATCCTTAACTGTTTCCTTCCACAGACACTTACCCAAACTGCCTCTGATGCTCTCCAGTGATAATGTCAATCTGCGGATTGTGGCGGGTGAAACAATTGCACTTCTCTTTGAACTGGCCCGGGACATAGAGGTATGAAATGACTGTTCTGACTCTTTCAGGTAGATAGGCACACATGCCTAAAAACATATAATTCTGTATTGAGCATTTTCCGGTCAAGATGCCTTATAGATCCGTTGTGTTCAAAGCAATGAAGTATTAAGTATTAGTGGATAGTGAGCAATTATAGGAGAGACCCATTACCTTCCAGGCGCATCTAGTTGCCCACGCTTTGCTTTCCAGTAGTGTCTCCTAACTTCAGCAAGCAGACCAACACCCAGGCACTTGGCAGGCAGGTTTTGGAGTCACAAAGGGCCAAGCACATGCAGCGGGGGATGAGCTTTAGAAAAGAAGTAGCCAGAGGGAAAGACAGACAGAGAGCTTGAGTGCAGGAAGTTTGAAGAGTGTGTTTGTGGGTGAGGTTTGAGGGGATGTTTATTGTTGCGCCCTCCACAGTTAAGCTTTCTGTCTTCATTTTGGCCACAGGAGGACTTCTTTTATGAGGACACTGACCTGCTGTGCACCAAATTAAAAGCCTTGGCCACTGATAGCAACAAGTATCGAGCCAAAACAGACCGACGCAAGCAACGTTCCATCTTCCGTGATGTCCTGCATTATATTGAGGTGCCTCTTCCGGTCAGAGCTTAATGGACACTGCAAAAGCTGTGCTAACTGGCATTGCGGGAGGTCGGATGGGAAACGTAGCTCGGGAGCCCCCACACCCCCCACCCCTTTCCGTTAGCAGGGCTTATGGCTATTCGTTTTTCAAAAAGATCCTCAGGCACTTTTATTTCAGATCCTTACACTCTCATAATCCCAAATGTCAGAAGTGGAAGGTAGAGAATCCTCTGTCAAGAATGATGCCTCCATTGGCAGCGAGGAGGGGATCTTGATTGTTTCTTCCAGCTGTAAAATCCAGATGGTGACTGTTCACTTTTGAGGAAGAGATACTCTGTGCACGTTGGGAAAAAATGCCCTCCTTTTTCATGTTACCTAAATGTTCCAAAGCTGAAGTTTAGTATAGAAATAGGTCCCAATACCTACCTTAAAATCTTTTTTGTCTTGGAAAGGAGGGGCGTCTGTTAGAGATTTCCTCCCTTCCCATCCAGAGCTGAGGAAAGGTGTTGGTGCTTTTCACAGCTCCTTACAATAAAAGAAGCAAAACATAACAGCTTTATCATAATATCCATCCCAAGTAGATGGTTGTACGATACTATCCTGTTTTTAGGGGATTATCATAAAAGCTGTTTTGTGACTGTTCAGAGCCCTCTGTTGGCAGTGCCTTGGTAAGCTCTGGCACAGCTTTAAAAAAAAAATCCTTTACGTTTGTCCCTACACTCAGCATCCAGGCTGAGGCTTCCCAAGCATTTGAGGAAGTAACAGAGCCCAAGGATCATCCTTCAGTATGGTCAGGTGGGTGGGTTTAACGCAAGCTCTTCTTTTGAAACCCCAGAGAACATGTTCTCTTTCTCCAGAATGGGGAGTGCCATGAGGAGACCATCAAGTTTGGACTGGAGTGCATGTATGTGGACAGTTGGGCAAGGAGAAGGACATACAATGCTTTCAAAGAGGCTCTTGGTTCTGGCGTCAGGCACCACCTGCAGGTAAGCAGATGTTGAACGTGTAGGGTTTTGCTGAGAAGATAGTAGCTTAGGACAGCTTTGGGTAGTTATGGAAGCCAATCAAGATGGCAAGCATTGATCCAACACAATCATCAGGAACGAATCTTGACTAAGTGATGTTTAATTATTGCTGCTCGGTTTAAATGGGGATAGTGAAGCAGACATAAGATTTCAGCAGTGGACCACCAGAATGACACAAAACTGATCTTTAGCGCTAAGGATCTGGTTGTGTCAGCAATCTTCCCCAGCTAATGGCCTTGCTTTCTCTTTGCACTTCTCACCCCCAGAACAATGAGTTGTTACGGGACACATTTGAATTGGGACCGCCACTAGTCCTGGATGCAGCCACTGTTAAAGCGAGTAAGATCTCACGCTTTGAGAAGGTAGGTCATCAAGGCCGCTGATATTTCTAGAGGTTTCTCCTTTAGTTTGTTCAGGGTCTGTGTGATTTTTCTCTGCTGTCAGGGAGCTAAGAAGTCCACCTCAAGGGGAAAGACGCTAGTGTAAAATAGAAGACTTCTCATTTCAAGCAATGCACAGGCTACATTTAGAAACCAGGAATTGGGGGCAAAATGGAGAAGGAACCTTTGTGCCTTGCTTCTGAATGTTCCAGAAGCTTCTGTTCCTCTGGAATTGCTTCACCCTAGGATTTTGATCACTTTGTCCTCTTGCCCTTTCGTTAGATTTGGCAAGTCTGACTGTTCCCTTGGGCTTTAGGGCAGAGTTTGTCTTTAGGTAACGTAGTAGCATTTTAATTGGTGTCCTCAGCTGCCAACTAATTTTGAGTGTCTTCATATGTCTTTTTTATGATTGTATTTAGTTTGTAAGCCCCCACTACCACCCCTAGGCTTCATGGAACCCATATTAGTTGAAAAAAATCAAGGAAAACGTTTGATCTAAACATCTTTGTGCTGTTCTAGCGGGGCTACTCTGTCCTTACTTGTTACAGAACCTCTTCCTGTTCTTTGTTTGGTTCAGAATTATATTAATTATGGGGAATGTCCTACAAGATGTAAAGAGGTTCAGTGTCACTACAACAACAGAGAAATTACTTTGGGCCTGGTAGACTTAGACCATGATTTGTAACCACTGAATGCTTCTTAATTGTCAGTTTTCTGAGCTAATTGTGACGTATGTCTCTTCTACCTCTGGCTGCCCCAGCACCTGTATAATTCAGCTGCCTTCAAAGCCCGAACGAAAGCAAGGAGCCGTGTTCGAGATAAGCGAGCTGACGTTCTCTGAGGACCTGATTCCTTCTCTTCTTCCTGCCTTCCATAGAAGCCAATGAACTACGACAGACCTGGACCACTGTGAACCTTGCAAGTGTGGAGAGATCCTGAGGCAGAAGCCCCCACGTGGCCTCAACCCATTGAAAAATTGGGCTTGGGCCCTGTCCCCCTCAACACCCCCCACCCCCCACCTTTCTTCGGGGGCTTTTATATATGTACAGAATAATATTTAAATGTCTTGGATGTTTGAATTATGGTGGGATGACAATGGGCAGGCGCCATTTTTATTTTTTTAACCAAAAATTTAAGCGAGGTTAGGTGGTGGGGAGATTTTTCTCTCACCCCTGCTGCTTTTTTTAAGCCAGTAATTTTTTAACCCCTTTCCCCCTATCTCCATTGCTGAATGTATTAATCAAAGACTGAAACTTTTCCCTTTGCCTCCTGCAGTTGTGAATTTCCCCAGTGAGGGTTTGGGTGCAGAAGGTGGTTTTAGGATAAGGTTATCAACAGCAGCATCCAAAATGGAGGCTGCGAAAGGACTAGATTGAGGTTGGGTGCCTTGGGATTTTCCCCTCTGGTGTTTTTGCTGTGAGAAGGATGAAATGTACTTTAGAGATCAGCGTAGATGATTAAAAGTTAGGCTTGATAGCACATGCAGAAATTATACCTCTTCTCTGTTGACCCAGTTGGTTAACATTGTTGGCCAAATTCTTGTATCCTATTTATCACCATTTGTCGTTTTCTTCCTGCTCTTTGGGAGTCAGCTTTGCTCCTCACTTTCTTATTTATTTTTAATGGGAAACTGCTCTATTTTGATGACAAAAGGAGAATCCAAACAAAGCTGGGCCTCACGCTGAAAAAGGTCATTTCCTTGTGTTTGGTAGGCCGGAGCATTCCTCCAGTTAGGAAGAATCGACTCTGTTGTGAGGAAGCTCTCTGGTTTGTGGTCTGGTTTAAAAAAAAGCAGCAGGCCTTTGACACCACAATTGATTTAGTTTTGTTTTTATTATTCATTTTGGAGTGGGAGAGAAAAAAAACCCATAATGCTGTGGCAGTGGTGCTTCACCTTGTGACTACTTCATTTTTGGCTAACTTGTCACTTTAATTTTTGCCAGCTGGCTTTTGCAGATACAATAACACAATGTTTTGATATTGGGCTAGGCAACCTTTCTGAGTTGGGGGCACAATTGTAATTTTGAGTATCTGATGTACATACTGAGAAAAATGGTGACCCTGGGACTTTAGTCTGTTTACAAAATGGCTGCATTGGTTAACATGATCAGTCACCTAAACCTATATGCCCAAAAGTGAATCTTCTGTCATTCCCCAACCTATTCTCTGACATCCCATTGAGTCATTGTGCAGTTCAAAAGTTGTCCTATAAATAAATACGGTGCTAGAACTTTGTTCTACGGCATCCCACTTTCTGTTGAATTTTAAAAATATGCTTTTAAATCACATAAAATGGAACGGGAACTTGTATGATGCTGAGGGAGATGTCTGATGAATACTTATACTCCCATGTACCCAGTTCTTTATCCCAAATAATTTCCAGTTCGGTATCTTATCCCAGTCAAAATCATTGTGTCTAAGGCAAAGTTGACTTAGTAGAGATGTAGTAAGACATATCTTTTTTTAGAAGCACTGAGATTGCGCAGAGCATGCACATATATGCAGTGTGCTAAACCTCCATGCTTCTCAGAAAACTTCATTCAAAGGAACCCAAATGTAGCGCTTACGTAAGTGGTATGCAAAGCAAAGTTAATAAGGTTCTTTCTTTCAGAAAATCTATTTGGGTTTTTGTCTAATATGCTGCCTCCCTTGCCTTGTTTTTCTCAGAAGATAAATTGTGTTGATCTGCTGGACTTTAGACTATGAGGAGCAGTTAAGCTATGGGAATAAATTGTTATTTTTTTCAGGAGGATGACTATCAGAAAAATGCCTGTATATTCTCAATGTCTCCTTGATAAATGCCAACTTTTATTTTATTTATTTATTAGAAATGTATCCCTCCCTTATTACTTTATAAATAACTCAAGGCAGCAAACATACCTAATGCTCCTGATTTTCCTCACAATGATCCTTTGAGGTGTGTTGGACTGAGAGAGAGAGAAAGAGATTGATTTTGAAGCAAAAATAACAATTTAGTCCTGGATAAGCTCAAAAGAAAGAAAAAGAGTCAAAGCAAAGCCTCCCCTGAATCAGGGCCAGCTCTTGATGATTTCATAGTTACCCGCATGTAATTTTGCCAACAACATGCAAGTCCTTTATGACAGCCTTCCGTGGCTAGATTTTTCCTTGCGCCATGTACAACCCTGATGGCATCCCTTCCATATTACCAAGATGTAGCCTTTCAAGTTCTGCCGAGGTCATCCAAGGGTTAGCAAGTATCCTCCTCAAGTACCTTGACCTCACTCACAATGGCTTTTGCAGCTGGAGATTCATCTTCAACAAGGGTAGAGCGTATCCTCTTTCAGATGCATATGCAGCTCCTTGCTGGCTTTGCATTTGCTTCTTATAAGTTGTCTGCACATCCTTACATCACATTTTGAACAGCACAGATCTCCCACACCATCTCTCCTTACCCTAACTTGAAGACACCTAATTGCCATTTGCTGAAAACATGACTCCACGATGGAGTCTCCATCTTCTTGCCAGACTACCACTGAACCAGACTGAAGCCAGTCCAAGCTGTTCCCAAAGGAAAGGGATATTTTCCAATGAGATCTGCCATGGAGCCATTCTAGGTCACTTTGGAGAAAAGTCAACAAAAGTTGGAGATCCAGTGGTCACTGATTGGCCCATTGCAACTTTGCTTGTGTAGCTGCTGAGCCTTATGTCTTGGTGACCTTTTCTAATTTGACTCTTGAGAGACTGGACATCTCTTGTCTAGATATATATATTTTCTGCTTACCAATGGGAACACTTACTGGCAAGCAGATAGCAGAACTATTTCCTCAGTGGAGAAGAAGGCTTCCAAGGCTTCTCTCTCTTTTGGGTCCTGCGGCAGAAGACAAAGATATGCTGTAGGGGAGGGCTGTCAAACTCGCGGCCCTTGGCATCATGCGCTGGCCATGCCCACGCCTGGTTTAGTGAAGGGGGGAGTTGCAGTATGTCACATGACGCTGCCGTGACGACACAAGTTTGACACCCCTGCTCTAAGGGCTCTATACAGCATGGTACTATCTGTGAGAGAGCAACCAGCAGCATCTCTGATGAGCCCTCTGCCCCTCACCCACAGCACAAGGCTATGAGGCAGGGAGGATGGGCTTTGCCTCCACTTCCAGTTCTTCCCACCATCGGGAGCCTCGGTGGGGCAGTAGTTAGAGTGCAGTACTGCAAGCTACTCCTACTGCAATTTGGCAGATCAAATCCCACCAGGCTCAAGGTTGACTCAGCCTTCCATCCTTCTGAGGTGGGTAAAATAAGGACCTAGATTGTTGGGGGTAATAGGCTGACCCTGTAAACCACTTTGAGAGGGCTGCAAAGCACTATAAAGCAGTATATAAGTCTAAGTGCTTATTGCTACTGCTATTATATTCTCTCTAAGAAGTACAGGTTGAAAAAGCACAACTACAATACCATGGTGCGGTAGCCACATAAGAGTTTGGCTGAGAAGCCATCTCCCCCTAGAAGCCATCAGGTGGAGAGGCCTGTAGCAGTTGGGATCTTCCCACTAACGCCACCCCTGGCTCCTTGGGGAGGTGTGTGACAGTGTGAAGGAAAGAGATCAGGAAAGGTTCAAACCACAGAGTGATTGCAGTTTTGCTGGTGGAACAATTCCATCCACTTTGTCTCTCTAGCAAGCCTGGTCAGTGTTACTGTTCCCTGCATGCTTTCTTCCTTCGGGAGCACAGCAGAATGACTTTGAAGGAGGAATAGTGTTTGCACAAAAATTTGGCTGTTCGGATATAATAGTGTTGCTGCGGGTTTTCCCCCATTTGGTGTCCAATTACACTGTCTGCAGGCACGCTCAGCTGAGCAATCAGAAGGTGGGGGGAAAAGGAATCCTCCAATCATTGTCCTGTAATCCACATTGCAGCTATTTGTCTAGCCCCATTGCTGAAGGTAGGCAGTGGAGGGGTGTGATTTTTGCATTGCCATCCCTTCTTTCACTTTCAAGGGCAGCAGGAGAGTGAAGATGCTGCTGTGTGGGTCAACCTAGCCTAATTTCAGAAAAGGAATAGCTTGTCACCATCCCCTCTGCTCCCAAAGAAAAATTAGCATTGTTCAAAAAAAAAAAAAAAGGGTGACCACAGGCATTTTTCTAATGGGCATTCTGTAATTTTTTTAAAAAGTGGTTTTAAGTTTGGTGGTAGGAAATTTATAATCTGTACATATTCATAATTTTGGTTTGAGCTACAGGATTATCCCTCTCCCTATTTTGACTTGTGGAGAGCCAGGCATAACGTAGGAAATAGCTTTGTGTATCTGATTTCTGTTATACTTAACAAAGAGCTGAATTATTTGGAGAAAGTTTTCAGGGCTGCTAGCAAATGCTTCGTGGCCCCCCCTTTCATAAACCCAAGATAATAACTGGATTCTGTGCCCAAGACTTGTCCTTTACATTCTAATGGTCTCTTTTCTATAGATGGAACCCCCTTTTCAGCAAAACCTGAAGATCAAAGAAGTCTAGGGATTTTTTTATTATAATTCTTCAAACATACCCCTGTGTGCAACATTTTTATTTAAAAAAATACATATCAAATTGAGCAGTGCATTTTGAAAAAAGGTGCTCATGGTAGCTCTTAAAATACTGCAGTTGGAAACGAAGCATGTCTTATGCTGCTGGAAGCCTGCCTAATAGGATTCTTGGTCAGGTACGTGCCCCACGGTGTCCTCCCTGGACAATCTCAAGTATCGCCCTGTAGTTGTTCTACAGATTGCAGCAGCTAGAAGACCCTTCAGTGCTTCCATATGACTGCTTTTGGCTCTAGAGATCAGATCATCCAAGCCACCATGCTCCATTTTTTTAAAAAAACTGGCAAAGCAATGAGTTGGCTTCCACTCTTCTGCTCTGGAACTGAGCCTCCCAAAAGGAGAGGATGGAATTCTCTGGCTCGGGTCAGGTCTGGACCTCCACCTCACTGGCATTTAGCTGCCTCCATATCTGTAAGCTCACAGCTCTCATTTGCCGGATGGCCTCCTCTTGAGACTCCAGCCATTGGGCAAGATTACGGAGTGATTCACGCTGTAACACTAAATAGAAGAGAAATCACATGATTAATAGAGGATGTTTGTAGGGCTTCTCTTCCTGCACCATTTTCATATGAATGCATGTCGCACTGATATATCTAAACCTCTCAATCTTTACATTTAGAGCCCTATCCCATTAGCAAATTTTGCACTACAACTCCCTTGTCTCTGCGCTGATAAAGCTGATCAGCAGAGATAAGCTGAAATCCAAACCTTACATCTTGGTGTGGAAGGTAGAATAGACTCAACTAGGTATATGAAACAAAGGCCTTCCCATGCCAACAAGATATACATACCTGGGGGATGGGAGACTGAAGAGGACTTATTGAGAGTGCTGTGGTGACCATAGAGCAGCCAGCCATTTCTTATCTCAAAATTTCACACTGCTTGGCTAGTGTTGAGAGGGATTGGGTCATCCCAAGCTCAAGGAAGCTGACTAATTCAGCATTAAGCTATTTAATATTCTGGGAAGAAATATTCCACTTTCCCTCATTTTGACTAAGTACGGTGCTCATTTTGCAGATGGGTTTCCTGAATAAACCCCAAGAGGTTGGATTGGCAGAAGAAAGCTTTTGAACTTAAGGTTTGGACACCACAATGGGTATATTAACATGCTAAGTTAAACTTGCAACTGGTTATTAAAACTGATGCAAAAAAATAGTAACCTTCCCCAGTTAAATTCAGGGAGAGCTAAGGAAGATTTGAGAAGTGTAGGTAGGTGAAAGGACAGCTCTGAGGGATGCTCAGACTAATCACAGGGAAATCCTCTGTCAAAGCAACAGGGTTAGGAATGGATATTTATTATGAAGAAAGGATTAGATGTCTACAAATATTTTGTAATCTTACTGTGAGAGCTAGAATACTCTGAAGAATTAAACCTGAATTGTAATTTTAAGGAACTGTTTACAATTCTTTTAAAATTAAATAATAAAAGTTAATTTGATTGTTTGTTCAAATGTTATTTTTTTAAATGATTGCTGTTCTGTACCTTCCCCATATCCCACCAATTGTATTACCTCATATCTAGAGAAAAAGAGACGAGAAAAATTTCCAAATCAGAAAATGGTTCCTTGGTAGTAGTAAAAATAATTGGTCTCTGGGATGATACTTTCATTCCAAAATTACAAGAAGGCATCCCATCGGGGAGCACCACAAGATCTAAACAAATCATCTTACGGTTTATTGTGTCATGTGAACCTGGTTTCGCAGTTTAGACAACAATTGTTTTATTAAAAGCAAGCTGGTAAAGTGCTTTAAGTGTTATACAGATATGTACCGGTAAACTGGCATTCTGAAAGCCTTCCTAAATTGGTGTAATCCAGAGGGCTGACCCAGATAAGAAAACCCAGAACTTCTGATGTTTGTTGTTGTTTTAATTTCTTTCTTGCCTGGTGGTAGCAAGGGGCTTACAAAAGCATGCAACCATATTATAGTTGCAAAGAAGGCACCTGGCTAAACGTGAGCTTCTGTTTTGTGATTTATGTAACAGGCAAGCCAAAGTATAACTTTGTATATGTCAGATCATTACACGACAATGTAAACTAAAATACAGCTTCACATATTGAATATGAACGAATAAATGTTATGGCAGCAGCTACACTTTGAAAAAAAAGAGTTAAAAGAGAAGCAGCGTGATTAGAAGCAGTGGGGTATTCAAAAACTACATTTTTCTCTAACTTATCCAGAAGGACCTTTGTGGCATATAATGAATTCCCATCAAAACTTCTGCTTGGTCAGATTTCAAGAGGAAATACTCAATGAAAATGATTTTGCCCCTATGGTGAATATAAATTAGACACTCTCTTGAGCGCCAGACTTACCGCTCAGGTACACAGCCAGTGTTGCTAAGCCAAGACTGGTCATAACAAGCAATCCAAGGAGAGCAATGAAGGCAGTAGGACAACAAGCAGGTCTGAAGCAAGGGCAGCAGGTGAAAGGGAGAAGGGGGAAGTTCTGGGCTGGGGAAAAGGCTGAGTTATCTTCATTTGGGAAAGAGAAATGCTTGAAGGAAGCCTTATGTGGAGGCCCTGGAGTAGTGGCCTGTGACTGGCCGTTTCCTGCAGAAGAAGGGGAAGGAAAAACAGAAATGGAAGAAAACTGTAATAGATTTTTGATCAGGGGACTATCCCAGAGCTCTCTAGCCATCTGCTTCGGTCAATGCAAGCTTTCCAGAAACAGTTCAAACAATGAAAGGCCAAGGATAAGGTCCAATCTTGAAAACATTCATTTATTTGATTACCTTCAGAAGCCTTGGGGTCCTCACTTCTGATGGAGGCATAGTGCAGGTCACTAATAGATTCCACTGTGTGCAAGTTGATGTCCTCCATCTCATTGTGTTCAATAAGCTCCCTGTCAGAGGAAGCGGACTCTTCCACTCGGGTTTCTGCAAAACGAAAAAAAAGGGGGCATTTGGCAGGCAAAGTGGCAACCAGTCTTCCAGAACTGGCTGCAAATTCAGTCTCCTTGTGCTCTGAAGTCCGGATGGGTATTTTTCTACCCTGGGCGGGGGGAAGGGTTGTTGCCATTTTTTAAACAGGGACTCGTCCTTTTTTTTTTCATTTTCCTGCTTGCTTCCTGCAGCTTCTAACCAATTGAGGTGGAAAAACCACCAAATTCACCCGTTTATTCAATTATTGCTGATGTTTCTAAAATCTTTTCACCTTTAAATAAAAAAAGATTAACTTTCTTGGAATGGAGTGTTACTGAGCCAACTGACAGCATATGAAGGATCACCTTAACACGCAACATCACAAAGCAAATGCAATATAAAATACAATTTTATTTAAACTGAAGCTGTGGGCCTCTGTGTGGAATGACCTGAGTGGCCAATGGCCCTAAATCCTGCATTCCTGTGTAAGCACTTCAATCCTGCCCCCTTCTATTGATGCTAGCACCTTCTCTCGTGATTAGTATCCTTTACTGTACTGTGCCCCCTGTTCTGTAGAGTCTCCTTTCACACCAGGAAAAAAGCCACAATCTGGTTCCTGTTATCAGAGTCATCAGAATAGTATTTGCCTTATTACGTTACCCTGTGGAGCCTCTTGGTACAGGCAAAGGATGAATGCAATTTTATTGGACCAAATTCTCTCCACAGTGGGGCAGGGCGAAGAGTGCAGTGGATTTAGCCCTGAAGGCAGACAGCCAGCCAGACAGGGACTTAAATCCTCCGTCTTTTCATTGCCACATTATTGTTGGCAGCCGGTGATGATAGTGTCTCCCCTCCCTTTTGGAGAGAGTTGGGGAAAATCTGTCAGTCTGCAAAACTGTTGACAGATGCAACTGGATGCTTTAGCTGAACTTCTCTTTAGCACAGTTCTTTCACTCCCGACACATTAGGCTGTGGTTGTCACAACAATAGATTTCAGGAGGTGGCGTGGGGATGTCTAAATGAAAGCTCTGCCTGCTGAACCTCTGCCAGGGAGACAGTTGTTAATGGAGCAAATGGTTGCCAAGCTGGCAACTGATCCCTGGGCGGGACAAGTTTCCTGGCAGCTCGATCTTGGTTCTCAATTTGGGGTCATGTTTTTGAAGGGCACAATGGACACACTGACAGCATAACTGCACCTTAAAGAGCAGTTTAGAAGGCAGGGATCCCTTCCTACCCCTCGGGCCTAAAGGGTGGACGGAAAAGTAATGTTTTCTGCTGCTTGGTTATAAAAAACATCTTTTGTGAAAGCAGCCCTTGAATATTATTACCACAGCTCTACACAAAGTTAACTTGGCAAGGGGTAAGTGGCTTAAGTTGGAATTTAGAAAGGGGAACAGAAAATGAGTTTTACCATTTTAAAGATTCTAAGATTCTGAAAGAGAACTACAGGACTGTATGGGACTACCTTAATCTTAGAACAATGACAATAAGGAATGCTTGCCCAGGACATGTTACATACAAAGGACAAGCTACATACAATAAGTGCCAAGCCATCCGGTAATAATAAAGAGTGATTTAAAAGATCCCGAAGTAAAATACGGCAGGAAATGCTCTCGCTGTAATAACAATATATCTTAAAAACACAAAATTAATTATAAGAGAAAAATAGAGTTTTAGAACTGTTACAGCTTCCTGAAGAAAAATTAATAATTGAGTAAATGGTACATGAGTTTAGACAAAATTATATCATTTTGGTAAGCAGTAATACATATGAATTAGGCCACATCATGTGGAACAGTTCATAAAGCTGCTTTCTGTAGTATACAATCGAACTATGAAATTCACTTCATGTTGTGATCATCAACTTGTATGCCTCTAAACAAGGATTAGCCTCACAAGGCTAATGTTTGATAAGGCTATAAATGAGTACCAGTCATACAGGCTGCATTACTTTTCTTAGATATTTTGGGAAGGGAAGAGTACCAAAGATCAGAGGAATAATGTTACCTGGTTTGCAGTTTGAAGGCAAGTGTGTGTTTTTTAAACGATGCTAGGCTTTTTTCTTTTTCTTTTTTAGGACTTACCCTATCTATCTACATACATGCATGCTAAGCTTTTTTCTTTTTTAGGACTTACCCTATCTATCTACATACCTTCTATTTCAGAAGGGGTAAATGTTAGCACTGACTTTTGGCAATGATAACTGAAAGGATGTCTGGAGAGCCACAAAGGAATCGGGATTTCAGTTCCCTGCCACTATTCTATAGAAATTTGCAATAATGCCGGATCTGTAACAGAACAGAACAACCCTAAAACATAACATAACACATAACAACATAACAAAAAAGGGAATCAGCATTCTCAATTACCTGCTATAGAAATTTATAATAATGCATTATTTATAACTGAGCTGCAGGAACTTCAAACAAATATTTAAGAAATAACTACCCATGCAATATAACAACTGTTTATTTGCACAGTAATAGCAACACATTTATCTGATCAAAATTTTATAAATCAGTCCAAGTTCTCTTTCCTTCACATATTTATCTGCATACCATAGGTTTCTCTGCTATTAACAATCAACATGGGATGTTTGGCCATTATACTTTGACTGAGGAAAAATATTAGAAACGATTCCCCTGAACAATTTTTCGCCCTTCCTAGGGCAACAGGTTAACAGCCTTCCTCTTCGAGTCACACAGCTTCACACACCAAGGAGCTAGAAGGTAGGGAGGCCATCCCTTTGGCATTATAAATATACGGTATGTGCTCTACAAAACAGACCATACCTTCTCCAATTTCACCGGACATCCTATAGACCAACTTCTTTTTCTACTGCTGTCCTGGAGGTAGCTCAAAGTGGTGGCAAGTTTTCAGAAGCTGCTGTGTGAGGCCTATCAGGTCCTTTGGAAACAGATAGGGAAGTAAACATAGGCTTCTGCCTATCAGGTCAGCTGCTTGGGCTTAAAATAGCAATAAGAGAGCCCAAGGAGGATCTATGGATAGAGCCAGAAAAGAAAAGCTGGGTGGAGAGACCATGAACTATATAAGGCTGCAGCAAATATTGGAAAGCTGATAGAAAAGAGAAGGAGAAAAGAAGAGGAAGATAAATAAAATTGCGGATGTGAGAGGCAATTCCCTATGGACAGCAAATGCTAGATGGAAAGGGAAAATGAGAAAACATGGGAACTCAGGTTAGAGTAATAAGAAAGTTTCAACTTTCTTCCCCAATACCGTCTGAACAAAAATTCGTCAGAAGTAAGGAATAGTGAGCATTATAGCAGCAAATCTCTGGAATTCTGCACAGCACACTTTAAAACAAGGATGATGATGATGATGATGATGATGATGATGATGATAGTTAATTTTCAATTTGATTTACAGTCTGGGACTGTAAAAACTTAACAGTTCAAGTCCTAACCAAGGACAAAGGAGCGGTTAAGGTAGTGTTTGAGCATGGGGCAGATCCAAGAAGGATGGTGGGTTTGTTTGTTTTGCAAAATCAGGATATTCAGGTCTAATAAGTTCAAATTTTCCATATATCTCGGCAGCCCTTTGGGTATTGGTCCAGGGGCTCCTATTACTATCGGTATAACCATTGTTTTTTTCCTTCATAATCATTTAACTTGAAATGGCAAATCACGATATTTTGATATTTTTTTCTAGCTTTTACTCCTCAATTTGTGCATCACGTGGTATTGCAATAACAATGAACCAGACTTTTCCACAATAGTGATGTCTGTTTGAATCTGACAGTCCCACAGGATCTTGACTTGCTCATTTTCAAGAACTTTTGTCAAGTTGATGTTCCCAGTCATTTCTGCTGCAATCAAATCCAAATTTCTTGCAAATTTCCAATGTATTATTTTGTCAACTCAATCATGATGCTGTAGATTATCACTGTGAGATTTTGCTGCAGCCATTGATCCACTATTTCATCTTTTTTGTTGCATAAGCAACATTGGCTGTTGTTGCTGACATGTTGAATTTTTGCTTTCATTTAATTGGTCTGCAAGGCTTGTTCTTGGGCAGCCAAAGAACATATGTCATAATATATTGGCATAGTATATGTTATGTCCCTGGAACTTAAAGAAGTTCCCACCCAGGTCCGTCCGTGCTGCGGGGGCGGTTGCCCTCTCTCTCATTGGTTGGTTCTCCCCAGCAGCCAGCTATAAAAGCAGGCTGCGGGGTCCAACCAGTTGCTGATCGCTGTGAGCCAGTTCCAGGCTTGGCAAGCACGTTCAGTCCTTTATTATTCTAATAAAGTATTTGTTGCATCCATGCCCTGGTTTAGCCTCTCATTACCTGAACTTAACACTGGCGACGAGGGTGGGATCGCTACCAGAGGCACAATGCAACCGCTGAATCACTAGCCGCTGATCCATAGCCAGAGAGAACGATCAGCAGGCGATAAGAGCAAACGCTGATCCGCAGCCAGAGAGAGCGGTCAGCAGGCAACGAGAGCGAACGCTGATCCGCAGCCAGAGAAAGCGGTCAGCAAGCAGCGAGAGTGAGAAGCGTCTGTAGCCGCTAGTTAGCCAAGCTACAGGGAAAGTGAAGCGCTGCGAGCCGCAGCCGCTCGTTTCTTTAGGCGCGAAATTCAAACGGCTGTCATTTGAATTTCCGCCCTAGAAGTACAGCGCGGTGCTGTATTACAAAGTCACTGACGCCCACGCAGGCGCGAATTTCAAAACGCTGCCAACGACCATTGCAGCCTAACCTCGTGTTAACCCAGAGAGAGAGAGAGAGTTGTGAAAAGCCTCTCCAGAGCTGAAGTCACTTGCCTGCCACAGGCACAAAAACCTTCCTGCTGCTGCCCCAGAGAGATTTTCTCAACAGATTATTCCAACCTGATTTTTTTTTCATCATGAACTCCAACCCGGTTTTCCCAGCGTTCAAGCCGGATGAGGAGAAGTGGGAGTCATACAAGAATCGCTTTAACCATTACATCGATGCAATTGGGTTGGCTGATGCAGGGGAGCACCGGAAAAAATCATATTTCCTGATCTACTGTGGAGCCATCGTCTTTGATACTGCCACAGCACTCGTGGCTCCACGTGAGTTAAAAACGTTCCCTGGACAGAACTGTTAGAAATCCTTACTAACCACTATTCTCCTAGACCCTCACAGATTGCCAGGCGGTTCACTTTCCGAATGAGGAAGCAATCAGACAAAGAGACCATCAACCAGTACATGGCTGCCCTCAGGACTGCAGCTCTCCATTGTGGGTTTGGGACCTACCTGGAGGACATGCTCCTCGACCAGCTAGTCTGCGGAGTCAAGGACCTTCACCTCCAAAGGCGCCTACTCGCTAAGAAGGACCTCAACCTCACGCAAGCCGTCGAGGAAGCCCTGGCAGCAGAGCTGGCAGCACACTCAGCCACCGAAATCCAAGGTCCTGCTTCCAAGCAAAGTGCAGTTTCAGTCCACTCTGAAGAGGTGGTCATCGAAGAGGACCCCAGCGATGCAGCCGACATCCACCGCCTCGCCCACGCCAGACACCCGCAGGTAGGAGCCAAGCAAGAAAGCGTCAGTCCACCCAAGCACATCACCCTGTGCCTATCCTGTGGTGGATCTCACCTGAGGACCACCTGCAAATTCAAGGGAGCCACTTGCAACATTTGCCACAAAAGGGGCACATCGCTAGAGTCTGCCAGGCCGCTCACAACTCGGCACAAAGGCACCCCTCCTTTTCACATTCTGGACCCCAAAGGCAAGTATTGAACTGTCACACTCGCCACCATGCTAAGCACGCTTGCCATGCCATTAGTAAAATCTCTCTCTCCGTTTTGTTAGAAGGTAGACCTTGTCGCATGGAGGTTGACACGGGGTCAGCGCTCTCAATTATCTCTTGGAGCACCATCAAGAGACTACAGCCCAATCTATCCAGAAACCGGCTCCAGAAGTGCCAGTTTAGCCTGAAGGACTACCAGGGAAGGACATTCCTGTAATCGGCAGAGGCAAGTTTCTTGTCAATTTTAAAACTTTCAAAGGCCACCTACCTCTAGTGGTAGTTAACGGCAACCTCCCCACACTCTTGGGGCTTGATTGGTTCCCCCATCTCGGCCTAGGGTTAACAGGAGTCCATGCTGTCTCAACCTCAGACACTGACTCCTTATTCGCTGACTACTCAGACGTATTCAGCAATGAACTGGGGTGTTATAAGGGTACCCCTATCTCATTCTCAGTCGACCCCCAAGCAGTCCCAATCAGGCTAAAACCTCGTAGAGTCCCATTCGCTATTCGGCCTAAATTAGATGCGGAACTGGATAAATTATTAAAACAAGGGGTCATTGAGCCAACAGATTTCGCCAAATGGGAGACGCCCATTGTCACACCCCTCAAAAAAGACGGTAGCCTGAGAATTTGCTCGGACTACAAAACCACAATTAATAAGTTTTTACAAGTTAGCCCTTACCCAGTGCCCGTCATTCAGCATTTATTACACACTTTTGAACCTGGCAGCATTTTTGCCAAATTGGACATGTCTCAAGCGTATCAACAGTTCCCTGTTGACAACCAAACAGCGGAACTCCAGACCATCGTCACCCACAGGGGTGCTTTCCGGTGCAAGCGTCTCCAATTTGGCGTAAGTGTTGCCCCAGGTATTTTTCAATCCCTCATGGAGCGGATTTTGCAGGGCCTCCCTGGCGTAGTACCCTACTTCGACGACATCTTAGTCTCGGCCAGGGACAGACCCCAACTCTTCCAGAGAGTTCAAGCAGTGTTAGAGAGGTTCAGACAGCATGGCCTCAAATTAAAAAAAGAAAAATGTGCCATTGCCACTAGACAGGTGGACTTTCTGGGTTATAAAATTGACGCCTCAGGCATTCACCCCCTGGAGTCCAAGGTTAAGGCAATTCACGAGGCACCCACTCCAACCTCCAAAGTGGAACTACAGGCCTTCTTGGGGCTCTTGAATTTTTACGCATCGTTCCTGCCCCATAAAGCATCTGTGGCGGAACCCCTGCACAGACTTTTGGATAAAAAATCGGCTTGGCATTGGGGTCACAAGGAAGACTCCGCTTTTCGCGCAGTCAAATCACTACTCACGTCGGAGGCGGTCCTTATTCAGTTTGACCCCAACCTTCCATTAGTGCTAGCAGCGGACGCATCCCCTTTTGGAATTGGGGCAGTGTTAAGCCACAGGCTCCCCAATGGCTCCGAGGCCCCCATCGCTTTTTTTCCAGGACGCTCTCTGCAACAGAGCGCAACTATAGCCAAATCGATAAGGAAGCTTTAGCAGCTGTCGCAGCTGTGAAGAAATTCCATGAATTTCTTTTTGGCCACTTTTTCGAGCTGGTCACGGATCATAAGCCTCTCCTGGGCCTACTAGCAGGTGACAAACAGACCCCTCAAGTCCTGTCTCCTAGAATGACGAGGTGGACTCTTTTCCTAGCGGCATACTCGTATAGACTCATACACCGTCCAGGTAAAACATTGTCTCACGCAGACGCCCTCAGCCGCTGCCCCTGCCTGCTCCAGCTGAGGATCCTGCCCCGGTCCACGCTATCTTTGAGGTCACCCAACTGGACCTCCCCATCACTGCCCTTGACATTGCCGCCAAATCCAAGGCAGACAAAACGATCGCCCAGGTACTGGACTGGGTGAGGAGGGGTGGCCGGGCAGTGATGTTGAAACCAAATTCACGCCTTTTAAGACCCGCCTACAGGAGTTATCCAGTTTGCAGGGCTGTTTGCTGTGGGGCACATGAGTGGTCATCCCGACCTCACTGCGTACCCGAGTTTTGGAGGCGTTGCATGAGGGCCACCCTGGCATCGTCAGAATGAAGGCATTAGCACGCAGCTACGTATGGTGGCCCGGCCTCGGCGATGACATCAGCAGATGGGTAAGCTCCTGCCATCCCTGCCAGGAATCCCGTCCATCCCCCAATTGCCACCCCACCAAGTGGGAAAGCGCCAGCGCACCCTGGTCCAGGATTCACATCGACCTAGCGGGCCCACGCACGGCAAAATGTTCCTGGTGGTCGTGGACTCTTACTCAAAATGGATTGACGTGGCACAACTGTCCACAACCACCACGCAAGCGGTCACCAAGGTATTAACTCGCCTATTCGTAACGCACGGGCTACCAGACTCAATTGTTTCCGACAATGGCCCCCAGTTCGCATCGGCTGAGTTCACTCGCTCGCTGCCAATCTGGGCATCCGCCACATCTTCACGGCTCCCTTTCATCCTGCCAGTAACGGGTTGGCAGAAAGAGCCGTTAGGACCACTAAAGAAGCTCTGGCTAGGTTCAGCAAGGAAGACTGGCACCACAAACTCTCCCGTTTCTTGCTGAGCCAGCACTCAACCCGTGCACAGTCACTAATAAGTCCCGGCTGAACTCCTGATGGGTAGACGCCTGCGGACTGTATTGGACAGGCTGCACCCACATTACTGCCTGACTCTCCCTCGCTTCCACATCGGGGTTAGGCATTTTGTCTTACAGGAACCCGTGTTCGCGAGGAACTTCGCTGGAGACCCTCTGTGGATCCCGGGCGAGGTCGTGGCCATCACCGGACCCAGGTCGTATCGAGTCAGACTGGAGGATGGCCGGATCTGGAGAAGGCACCTGGATCAGCTGCGGAAGCGCCTAGACACTCACGTTAGCAGTGACTCATGGTTGCAGACCGGTGCAGGGCTACAGCATCAACCCCACATCAGCACCAATTCCAGGGACCAGTTCATGCCTGCAGCCGAGTCGGGGACCCCGAACACGACCCGTGACCACCTGATGGCTGACCAGTCCGAACCAGTCAACGGAAACACATCCCCAGTGACCAGCCCTACGAGTCCCGATCCGGCACTGACCGAGGAACGTGTTCATTACACCCCACCGGTCCAACCTTCAGTTGCAGACTCTGATCTACCAGACAATTCCCCAGAGTTGCGCCGTTCTGGGCGCCAGCACAAGCCTCCCGCGTACCTTAAAGACTATGCGTGTTCGCATCTGGGGGGAAGGGGTGTTATGTCCCTGGAACTTAAAGAAGTTCCCACCCAGGTCCGTCCGTGCTGCGGGGGCGGTTGCCCTCTCTCTCATTGGTTGGTTCTCCCCAGCAGCCAGCTATAAAAGCAGGCTGCGGGGTCCAACCAGTTGCTGATCGCTGCGAGCCAGTTCCAGGCTTGGCAAGCACGTTCAGTCCTTTATTATTCTAATAAAGTATTTGTTGCATCCATGCCCTGGTTCAGCCTCTCATTACCCGAACTTAACAGTATAGTTGCAGATCCAAGGATTGTGGCCTTTTGCAATTGACAGATGGAAATTTTGTCAATGCACATTTTCTAAATGCCACTCAAAATTTTTGCTATGGCAACTAGCATGCTAATAGCCATTGGGACCACCACTGATGGTTTAGGCTATAATCTTTCAATTTATACTTTTAGATCTTGATACTTTGTAATCTTCTCCAGTTCTTTATGTTTTATTATCCTCTAGTATTGCTACATCAATTGTTCACACTTTATTCTTTTCAACCTCAACTAAATCTGGTGTGTTATAAGCCAAGACTTTATCAGTTTGTATTTGGTATTCCCACAATATTTGAACCTGCTCATTTTTTTTTTACTATATTTCCAAATCAGTATTCCCACAGCAGTTTCTCAATACTCACCCATGATAATTTTACAGATGTTCCAATGAATCAGTTTGGCGACTGTGTTATATTTTTATATTGGATTACCCCAGCTGTCTGAATCTCTCTCTGTCTGTCCCTCTCCCTCTCTCTGTCTCTCCCTCTCTCTTTCTCTCTTTCTCTCTCTCTCTCTCTCTCACACACACACACACACATGCTCACATACATGCATACACCTCCAAATTCTGAGAGAACATCATTTGTAAGAGACTAGTCTCAACTTGTGGTCTGTCCATAGTCTTACTTTTTTTTTTGAATATTTTTCTTTCCACCAGTTTTTCTGTTGTACTATACTGGGATCCAGGCAGTTCTGCAGTTACCCTTTTTCACTACCAATGGTGTCAGCCTTGCAAAACAGGAAGCATAACTAGATGACCTACTTCTATTTTATTGCAAGGTATTAATAGAATCTTGCAAGCCTGAAAATAAATTTCTCTTCCCCATTGTCTTTACAGCCCAAGCAACATCCCTTCTGAGATGTTTGCCACAATCACATTCCTTCTACAGCCTAAATTGCCTCTTATCTGACCATTCCCCTGGCTGTGGCTCTTCCCCTATCTCCTAAGGTCCCACATATAAATTACACCATCAATTTATGGCCTGGCCTGGTACTGGTACTGGCTTTGGTGTGGAGAGAGCGGGGCTACCCTCTCTGAAATATGCCATTGGAATTTTGATTGTGGAACCAACTGGGACTTCAAGGCAAGGTTGGTTATGTAGCCGTTGTCTTCCATGAGCCTCTGGTGGACATTAGTGGCCCTGCCCCAGACATCATCAAGTACGAGATCTTTTTTTTGTGAGGTTGATCCATAGGGATTAGTGGGGACTACTATTCACTTACCTTATTCTCTGCAATGTAGCAGCATCCCTGCCCACATTCATGGATTCTAAATCTGGGCTAGCAATGGAGTTCCCAAGATGTATGGTTCTGGGGGACTTCTTGAGGAAGTGTACAGGGCCAAGTGTGAGTTTGGCCATCTGTGTTCTGGACCCATGCCTCTTCTGATTGCTTAAGACCTCCAAGGAGGTGGCATGTGTGGTTTGATCCAAGCAGTGATTAATGCCTCTTTGCAGAAGGTAGTAGTACCTCATGCTCCAAAGGAGGCAGTGGTGCATCGCCCTTCTCAACAGGCTATCCTTGGATCAAATAGTATCAGACAACGTTCATCCATTCTCCAGTCTTTCCTTTTTAGGGAAGACTGTTGAGAAAGTGGTTGGTGATCAGCTACAAAGAACCCTGGATGAAACTGATTACCCGGACTCTTTTCAGTCTGGGTTCAGATCAAGGCACAGCATTGAAATAGCATTGATTACACTTGGTGATGACACTTGGAGGGCTTGGGGTGGGGTGATGAAACCATTCTGGCCTTCCTGATCCTCTCAGAGGGTTTTGATACTGTTGACTTTGGTATCCTTTGAGACCGGCTTCAGGGGTTGGGAGTGGGAGGCACTGGGATACGATGGTTCTCCTCCTGCTGGTTCCAGTTGGTGTTAGTACAAAAAGAGAGATTGAGCTCTAGGAACCTACAATGTGGGACGTTCCACAGCTTGAACCTTTTGCCACTTTGAAAACAAAAACTACATGAAACCACTGGGGAAGGTCATCCATCAGTATGGGAAATAACATCATAATAATAATCAGTATGGGGAATAACAGTATGGGGATCAGTATGTGAATAACATTTATTATCAGGGACATGAAAGAAAACCCCAACTGAGTGTCCCCCAGAGCAATGATGATGTTACCGTTCAATCCTTTAAACCCAAAAGTGCTTCAATGCCCCTGATATGACTGTAGTAGTACCTAATTACATATCCCTCGCACCTATCCAGTGCTGTGGCAGTGCTGGTTGACTGGCCTGGATGGCAAGAAGCTGGCTTTGACTCAACCCTGGAAAGATGGAGAGGCTCTAGGTTTTGCCTACCACTCCCAGGCCCAAATGATATGTTATCTTGTGACTCGAGGTGGAGAGGCACGCCCCCAGACTGAGTTGGTTCACAATTTTAAGGTCCTCCTAGATTCAGGCTCCTCTTGACAAGCAGGTGGTAGCTGTGCCTGGGGAGGGGGGGGCTTTGCCTAGTGCACCAATTGCACCCTTTTTTGGACTGAGAAGCCTGGCTCGTCACTCATGTCTTTGTCACTTCCCATTTGGATTATACAATGTGCTCTACATGGGGTTGCCCTTCATGATCCCTTAGAAGCTACAACTGGTAAAGAATACAGCAGCATGCGCAGTGATGAGTGTCTCTAGATTATGCATTTACTTGTTGCATGAGCTGCACCGGCTTCCGTTTTCTTCTGGGGGGGTGGGGGGCAATTCAAGGTGATAGTTATTACCTTTAAGGACCCTACATGGCACAGCACCAAGTTATCTGTGGAAACACTTTTCTCTAAAGACATCTAGTGGTCCAACAACATTAGATAGGTGGGCCTTCTTCTAATCCCTTCCTTTAAACATTGCTACCTTATAGGAAGGAGCTAGGAAGCTTGGCTCTTCCATGGCAGACCCTGCCCTATAGAAAACCCTCTTACCTGAAAGGTTTAACAAACCTCAAACCTCCTAGCTTGTAAAAAGCATATTAGATCTGGTTTTTCCAAGCCCTAGCACTGGGATAGGATGAGACGGCTGCATGTTGGACCTTTGACATAGCACCAGGTTTTTATTTTTAGTGTTTAATAGTTTTCATAGAGTTTTTATGTTTTAATTCTTGATTGGGAGCCCTTCAGAGTTCTGTATAAGACAGGCAACTGAATAATGTTTTAAATCAATAATAAATAAAATGTTCCTCACTTATAGAAATAATTATTTGAATATCAGTTTATTTATGTTAGATCCATTTCAAGCATACCAGTTATTCGATTTTTTTAACATCATATTTTAACTACCTTGGGACTGGAGACAAAGGCAAATTGGTCAAGTTCATGTATTGTTTTAATTTACTAGAACTTAGTTTAAGGTGATGTGTGAACTCAGCCAATTGTAGTTTATTTAATCAATTATAGTAAATTATGATTTAACCTAACTCGAATTCAGGAAATTAGGTCTCGTATTGCATGTTACAAAGAAATGCATTCTTGTCTGAGGCTGCAGCTTGTAGTCCTTTAGAAGGCTGTTGAATATATTGTTTTAGAGAAAGTATTTACTGTAAATCTTTCAATAGGGGGCAGAGTCATATAAATACAGTACCAATGACTGCAAATGTGCAGTATACTATAATCCAAGATGACAATGGATCATATTCAATGGTATCCTTCCACAATTAGAAAATTCATTAATGTACTGATGAATCAAATTTATTTCTATATCTACTTTAGAGGCCTGAAGACTTTCTGGAGATTTGATATTCAGGGAATTAATGTTGTACAAGGCCAAAAACTAGCAGTCGGTATATTCAGGGAAATACTTGAGCACAAAAGAACATACTGTAATATGTGGAACTGCCTTGTATTGAATTAACTTTGTCCATGGAACCTTTAAGGTCTATGGGACTCTGACCACCAGCAGCTTTCGATAATCTCCAGCAGAAATCTTTCCACTTGGGTTCTGGAAAATACAATGAGAGAGACTAAGCATTGTGCTCAGCCCCCACATCTTCCAATTTATTTAGTAGTAGCAAGTGGTGAAGGAACCATGCCTCGAAACAGAATGTATGCAGTTATTTGAGGTCAGATGAAAATAGGGGCAACTGTGTCCTTTCACTTTTGGCAGCCTTTTTCCAACTGTTGCATTATTTTCTTGGTTTAGGGGAATCTTGTTGATGCTTGCAATTATTTGTTTCTCCTTTAAAGGTTAATAAGAGCAACTATTCTCAGGACTGATATACCTGCTTCAGCTTCAAAATAATTGCATTTAACTTAGACTTAATTCTTTCTTTCCTCTCAAACGCAAAGTGCAAGCAATAATCCTAAGATGATACTATCAATAAATGCTGATCAAATTCATGCAGTCCTGTATTCAATCACCCATCATGACACTAGGTGTGAAGGGGCATTTTTTTAGCAACTGATTATTATAATTTTTGCTGACAAATAGAACGTCCCTTCTCATGCAAGACTCAGAGGCCTTTTGATCATATCTACGTAGTGAGATGACCAAAAGACCTCCAAGTCTTGCATGAGGTGCTCAGTTAAGTGAACCCAATAAATAGAAAAATAAAAAATCCAACCTGATAATGGGCTGAACTGATGTATTTTCAACCTGCTTTGTTTGCATACAATTATAAGATGTGCTTTTGTGAAAGAGAGAGACAGGGAAAAATAATTATGACAGAACAGATGTGATACAGAGAACCATGCATCCATCAACTCTGTGCCATGGTATTAAGAGAAAAGACAGAATATGAACTGGCTGAACACCAATCTTACTGGGCAATTCATTTTCCCATCTTCTCTTCGTTATGTCCAGTAACATCAGAAAAGTAGAATTAAACTACATTCCCTGCTAAATTTATTCTAATACAAATACAGCAAAAGACTTAAGCCTGTCTCCCTTGGGAACCTGCGCAAGATGAAGACCTTGTATGGGGATACAGATATTGCCAGAACATGTTCATGCTAAGATTAGATGTAAGTAAAGACAACAGAGAGAAAATATGAGGTAAAAGAAAGATGATTATCCCAGTATAATTCAAGAATTCTGTAATTGTCTTCAAGTTATCAGGAAACATTCACTGCCTAAAACAAAACCAATCAAGATTCCTATTCAATAAAGTGCTACTTTGGAGGAATTGTTATCTTTCTGTTTCTTTACTATGAATTGAGGTAGGACAGATATTTGATCCCAAGTCAAAGTCACCATCATGTACTGGATCGTATACATTGTTATAATGTGAAGCTTGGTTAGGTTTTGGTATCTCAAAGGGCTCTATCGTCTGTGGCCTCTCACAGTGGGTGCCCGCCCACTTTAGATAGCATTGACACTGAAAATGATCTTGCATTGACACATTTTGTTCTTGAAAATCTGTTATCCCAAGGTCCCCTTCCCGTAGCTGATGGTCCAGATGGAGAAAGGCTCCTAATTCACTCAGGTCGCGTCTCACACAACGTCCATTCCCATGACACAGCTGGCGACTACATCTGTTTGCTGCTATAGTCACATTAGCAACGTAAGGTCCCAGTGTAGTGGTGATATAACGGTGAAGACTCTTGCAGCTCTCCTGGAGAACATAAGATCAGAATTAGGATTTGGATTTTGAAGAACTCAAGAAGCACCAAGTGGATCAGGCCAAGAGAATCATCCATTCCAGCATTGTGTTGCTAGAGAGACAAGTCAGCGACTTCTAAGCAGAACCTGGATCACATTAGCATTTTCCATACCTGGTTATCACAATTAGCATGGAAAGGTACTAAGCCATTATTATTGGAAGGCAGTACATACATGAATATTGTTTAATAGTCTTTTCTTCCATGAATTTGATTTAAAAACATCCAGCTTGGCAGTCAACATTATATATTGCAGTAAAAAATTCCATAATTTGATTTATGTTATATATAAAATATTGCCTCAACCTCCTATAATTTTTGTTTGATCATTGTATGTTCTAATACTGTAATAGATGAAGGCAATGTTTCCCCTTTTTTTTTTCTAAACACAGATTGGTTTTATATATTTTATTAGGTCCGCTCAAGCTGAAAATGTTACAGGCTTGGGGCTATTTGCACAAATATATGAACAATGTCCTCTAAGAAGACCCAACCATGAAAGAATTATAGAGAATTAGTGAAACCTCATTGTTGGGAAAACATATTACTTTATGAATCTACAATATCTTGCCTAAACCAGAGTTTAAAGCTGGATAGAATCTTCCCAATAGCTGCTAGGAATGCCACTGGCACAGAGGAATATGGACCTGTTTCGTGTTCACAGTGGAGCACACAAATGTTTCAGAAATACTCACAAGTGACCTAGAGTAGGAGAGGTCGCCCCAGAGTACAACCCCAGCACTGCCAAGTGCTGCACTTTCTCCAATTGTATTTATCAGGTCAGCCTGAATCAAACAAAGGAAAGAAGAGAAAATGTAAGGACCTGCCCCAGCTGGTCCCTCAAGAAAGCAAAGCTCTTGATTCCATTAAGTTGCAACAAAAGAACTTTTACTGAGAGAAAATGGTTGCAATAAAGTCAGGTGGAATCTGAAAAAACCCCACAGAGCACAAAGCAATTCTCCCAGTTCCCCAAACCCAACCCCCTCTGACCAATCCACCGGCAGCCAATGTGATGCTGCAAGATTGTTTTGAGAATGCTGAGGTGCTAGGCAGATAACAGTTCACTGTCAGGGCATGATGGCCTTGGAACCAGGCTTGAACTGGCTGGGTGGGAGTCTGCTCCATCTCTGAATCCCACTCCCTAATTCCCAAGCAGTTACAGCAAAAGCAAAACCATGTGAAAAATGCCAGCAAGCCTTCCTTCCCTCTTCCCCTTCCAAAAGAATGGCAGGACACGATAGCGGATCTGTATGAGATCTCTATGGAGATTCTCAGTCATTCAGGTCATGATTGTCCCAAAGGTGCTTTTTCAAGAGGCAACTGGACTTCCTGTTTTCTTTGAAAATGTTTCACTTCTTGGATGAGAAGCAAAATTTCTTCAAAGAAGAAATAAAGACCAGTTGCCTCTGGAAAAAGCACTTTGGGGACTCTGTATGAGGTGTTCACGTTATAATTTTAGTGATATAAAGTCTCTATTAAACTGGTTTCAATGGAGCGTAAAGATCTATTTTCAGAGATCTAGAGGTGTAGCATGATCTTTTTCCATACAGATACCTCAAATCGGTACTTACGAGTTAGAAGAGTAATGATATGAACTGGGCTTCAGCTAGCATAATTGGGTATTGGACTCTAAAACAAGCTGGAGGATCACCAGCCTGGGATAAGTCATAAAGCCAGCCAGAGACTTTATTATTCTTTGAGAGACACTTGTGTTCCATTGAATTCACTGGTCAAACAAATCTTGCATGTGTTCTCATGGCTGAAGAGCCTGACAGATTTGTTTGACCACTGCACCAAAGACCAAGTGAATATCTATAATCCAAGCAATAATAATTTTTTAGTTCTGTGTACACATTTTTGGAACACCAAAATAAATTAAACTACCCGGTAATACTTTACATAACAATAATGGTATGGAAAAATATTTTCTGTAAAAATTTCCTATTATGAATGCAAAATTTTCCACTATGCACAGTGTTATATTTATATGAGATTATTTTCAATGTAAACTGAACATTTCCCATAGAATTCTTTTCTTTAAAAAAAGTTCCAATTCAAAAATTTCAGGAAAATCTACAACACTGAATAGCACAATAATCAGAATAAAAATCTTAACAAGTGCAAACTCCTTTTACTTAATTACTCAGTTTAGCCTGTTCAGAAAAGATGCAGTTTGTCTCTGCACTGTTGTTAATTAGTAGCCTTTTGCTTTCTATGAAAACAATAATCTGCAAAATTAATGAATGAACCTTACAGCAGTTCCATTTTTATACATGGTATTTTTAATGCAATTGATGACTCAAGGCTGAAACACTATTTACTGAATAGCCATGAAGCAGGAAGTTTCTCCCACATTTAATCCATCCAAAGATAATTGGAAGAATGCAGTACGGGGCTGACAGTAGACTTTGTGAATGGGGAAACTATATATGCCATTCAGAAGTATTTTGGGAAAAAAGTGAGATAAATGCAACAAAGGAATTATGTACTATAGAAGTGAATACAGCTCAAAAAATGTTTTCCAGCTGAATAGTAGATATAAGTATTTTCTGCAATCCATGGACTATCCTTACCCCGCTTCTCTGAGCACCCCAGGGTACTTACCCCAGTTAGATACTTTGAAGAATGCCTGTAGGAAACTCTGGAATATGGTAACACGGGAAGGGGATGCTCTGTGCCGAACTGTGCCACACGAAATGCCTCTCCAAGACGGTGATGTATATAATGCTGGCGGTACAAAGCTGGTACTTTCAGCGGAAGGTAGATACTGGGATAGAGGGCTGAGGAGATCTTCCACAACCACATGAGCTGATCATTCCACAGGACCTCCTTCGGATTACATTGGCCAGTATAGTTCTCCTCTTTCCCCCATTTATTGAAGCAATCAGGAAACCTGTAGAAGCCCCAGAAACCTTGTGGCCTCATCTTCTTTCCCAGAGCTAGAGTAGTCTCCATCAGCACCCGTGCGGCCTCTTCAAACTCTACCTTAGCTAAGTGAGTTTGCTCCTCAGTAGAGAGTCCACGATATCTTTTCCTCACCCATTGTTTAGAGGCCTCCCTATAAACCATTTTGGGTGCCCAGTTTCGTCTCCAAAGAGGTCGCCATTCCTCCCAGTCTACTACTGCCAGACCTTGGAAGTTATTGTTCAAAAGTTCTGTGATTTCCTTAGTGGATTTCTCTAGATGTTTCTTCAGATTAACCTTCTGAGGGATCCCCCCATTATGCCAGTCACCCTGTGGAGATATGTAGGGATACAGTCCAAACTTGTTTTTGTAGAAAATAGTCATATTTTGTCCACGGAACACATTGCCTTTGTTCTCCACAATGCCATAGACATCCAGAGGTAATCTGATCCCAAAATGCTCTTGACATCTGACTGTGGGTATATTCCACACCACAACAAATGGTTTATGCTGGATGATAGGACTGGCAGCAGCCTGCTTCCAACTATTCCCTGCCAGGGATCTAACAGATGCAGTACAGAAGGTGATGCAGATCCAGATAATTCTCTCCAGGATCATGGTGGATGGAATAAGCTGGTATCTGTTCTGGAACTTCTCAAACTTTGTTCATAAATGCATCCCCTGACAAAGAGAAAAGGGGATGATGGGTTAATTAAGATCTGGCTGCACCCCTTATTTACAGATCATTTCTAACCCAATAGCACATAATAAAAAGAAAAAAATTAAAAAATAAATTTAATTAAGTCAAACCACTAGCTACAGAGAACCTTGTAAATGTAGTAGTTAAAATGTCAGATTAGAACTGAGGACATCCAGGTTTGCCTCTTCCCTCAGAATAATCAATGAGTTGTGCCATTGACCCAGCAGGACAGATTTAAAGTCTATTTATGAAGCACTATCCTGACTTCAGGACTGTCATTATTTCTCAAATTATCACCCTCTCAAAATGGTGTAGGGATGGGTGGAGAGACCTGTATCTATTCTTTGTGGAAAAATTAGAACAAAAATATAATCAGTTAACTCATTTAATCAAGTTATCTGTTAATATCTGTTAGAATCAAGTTATTGTACAAGATGTATTTAATCTGAGAATCCAGCTTCAGAAGAAATGCTTTGTTTATTACAGAGTAAGAAGTATGAAGCTTCTGGCCTCAGGTTCTCTTGTTCAGATTTGTGAGGATTTGTTTCTGTTTTCCTAAAACCCTGCTAGTGAAGAGGGAGAGAAAGGGTGGCAGAAGTAGGATTAAAACAGGTGCCAAAACAGCAAAAGAAAGCATCACTCTAGATGATTAGAAATCAAGTTGCCTTAAAGAACTACTACTATCAGATCAGCTTTATAAACACCTGTGATCTTAGGAGATAGCTCGCTTCTTTGGTCCATGTCTTGCAAAATATTATCTGACAACTAGGAAACAGTCTTCCTTGAGATGCTCACATCCTGTGTGGGTCAACCACTGTCCCTTTGCAACAAACCAAGTCTTACAGAAGGTATGTGTTAGGTAACTTTAAAAATATAACTTTTGCTTTAAGCTTCCCCATCCCACTATCTGTCCCAATCAATCAATCAACCAATCAGTCAATCTTTATTCAGTCATAGTCCAGCAAATAAAACACAAAATTCACAATTAGAATAAAGAGGGAAACGTATTTCTTCTAAAATATCTAAAGAGAATTAGAAGACATACTATGCCATACTGTACAAACTATGAAACAGTACTTACCTGTGATCAGGGACATAAAGTCAGACTGATCTGATAATAACTTAAAACAAGTCAATAGGACCAGGATAAAGAATGGAGATAACAATTCCTGCCTAGAGGGGACATTACGGAATAATATATTCTACCATTTAAGTGAGGCCTCTTCTTTTGGTACTGGCTGTTGGGAGGGCATTGAATCTGGTCAAGAATAAAGCCCTTCTAAATTTTGGGACCATTATGCAACTAAGATACCTAGCTGGTTGGAAAAAGTGTACCCCAGAAAGGTGCTTTTTGGGTAGCACAAGAATGTCCATTTGCAGCTCTAAATCAGTGGTCTGCTGTTTGAGATCAGCCACTGCATGTTCCTAATCCATCATAGTGATGGTTAGCTATAAAGTTGTATTTTGGTATATATCACCCTGGTACCAGGAAGACTCAAAGGTCAATCGTAATTAAAGGAGCCAAGCTAGCTGGAAAAAAAAAGGAGAGCTCAGGCCAATAGGAGAAAATGAAAATCCAGGCAATAGCTTATATTTGAAGTGGGCCAGTTTCACAGTGGTGGACCATGTTTGAAATGCATTGAGGTGTACCTGCCCCCAATATTTGTCTTTTTAAGTGGTGCTTTTCATGTTTTATATCTGCTATAAATAACTTAAGGACACTGATTATGAGAAGTGGCCTTCAAATCATAAAAAGGGTAAAATAGATTGGCTTTGGCATGTGGTTCCTAAGGAAACACAGGGGGAGGGGAATAAAATTCTTCAAGGCTGACTGAGCACATCCAGGCAGGTGAAGAAACTCCTCAGGAGATAAATCCAAGGACTAGTTTTTTAAGGTGGAAATAGTGAGAATGTTTAAGTGGGAACTGCCCGCAAAGACTGTTGTTAATCAGGTGACCTAAAATTAAATCCTGGTGAGTAGGACTTGTTTGGATCAACACAGAAAATGCTGGGAGGAATGACTCTATGGCAGTTATGCAACTTTCCAACCAAGCCGTGCAAGTTCCTGTCTGGGCAGCTTCCACTTGGTGGTTTGGATTGTTGGATATCTAGTTGAAGAAACTGCAGACCAACCTCTTTCTACAATTTTAAAAGCCTAGTTTGCATTGACTAGGCTTTTGACTTCTCCCACATTGAAAGAAATCAAGATAAGATAAAATACAATTTTCCCATTCTGCTGTCAAATACCGTGTTTTCCCAAAAATAAGACCCTGTCTTATATTTTTTTTGCCAGCAAAAAGGCACCAGGTCTTATTTTCAGGGGAAGTCACCCACTGATTAACCTCACTTGCACGTATTGCCTCCAGCTCCTTTTCTCTGTCAGAGGCCTTCAGGAACTTCTGTGGCTGGAAAGGCTTCCTGAAGGCCTCTGCAGCTGGTTAACAGAGCTCCGGATTGATCCAGAGCTTTGTTATCAGCTACAGAGGCTTTCAGGAAAGCCTTGCCAGCTTTGCCAGCTGTAGAAGAAATGGGCCGGCAAGGCAGGTGTTAGAGTATGGGAGGTCTGGCTACAACTGTCCAAAGGTAAGTAGTAGGGCAGCTCCACTCCCCCATTCCCACCCCAGCTTAATTTTTACCTGACCACTCTGGAGTGGGCACGATCTTAATTAGGCTTATTTGGGGGGGGGGTAGGGCTTATATTGGGTGAATGTGTAAAAATCAAGCTAGGACTTACTTTCAGGGTAGGTTGTATTTTCAGGGAAACAGGGTAGATGTCAACTCTCATAAACCTCAGCCTGGAAACTTATGGGAATTGATCTCCTCCTTCACTTGGAAGGCACCATATTAGAGCAAGCTAGAACAGAGCATTTCTTCCAATACAAACTTCCTGATGAAACTAAACTGGTTTCAAGTAAAAACTACAAACTTCCCAAGTAGTTGATAAGTCAATATCAAACTCTTTTCCACACATGTATCCTGGCAGCAATGACAGGCCTGAAATCCACACTTCATTACAGACCGAAAAAAATAATTCTCTGTACAATATTTTGCTCACACTTTGGTAACTTGATCATCATGGGAATACTCCAACGGTCACCTTGCCATTTTACAATATTTCCTGCAACAAGTCTTTTCTCCTCGCTGCTCAAATTGTGCAATACAACCTGCAAGCCTGTAAGACTGTAATATTTGTCGATAATGTTCCTGTTTCTGTTTTGTTGCCTTTGCTTGATCTGTTTTTATATAAGAAATATGCTAATGGAGATTATTTTAGTAAAATACAGTATACTCTCATCTATCCATGCTTCTTTTTGTGAAAGTGAACAGAAAGTGAGTAGCTTTTATCTTGAGGAAGGTAGAAATAGCTCAAGAAATGTACTTGAAGACAAGAAACAGAATAGCATTGTGCTCTAAATAATAGGACACTTGAAAAGCCCTCTTTGATGTGCTGTATTAATAGCTGAAATGAGAGGCATTGAATGTAATTTTGCTTAGGATAAATTATATTTGAGAACCAGCTTGATGAAGTGGTTAAAAGGACCAGGCATGAAACCGGGAGACTGAGAATTCTAGCACAGGTGACCTTGGGCCAGCCATTCTCTCTGCCCTAAGAAGGCAAGAAGAAACCCTTTCCAAAAATCTAGCCAATAAATCTTAGAGACTTGTCCAAGAGTCAGGATAAATTCAAAGCCACCAAATGCAAAACTTTATATTTTGAAAAGCACCAATTGGAAATAGATTGGATTCAGCATTCAGTAATGAGGGCAATATTTTGTAAAAGCCTACAAGAACATTCTTTCAATCCCTGTGTAGTGGCAATGCAAAAGACCCATCCTAATCCATCCAATGACTTCTGTCCCTTCTTCTCTCCCACTTCCAATAAATGGAACACAAGCACCACATTTGGATTTGTATCTCCAAATTGAGCCAACCTATTCTGCCCCAGGTGGGGCAATTTAATATTTGAGCCAATGGCCCCCAGATTTTGCACTGGGCCAGCAACCAGGAATATAATTCTGGCCACTATCATCTTGTTTAGCAGATTTTCTTCTTCAAAAGGGCAATGTGATTGGATCACACCTGTGGCCAATTACGTTTTACCAAATATCAGGGCAGCGATCAGGTGCCCAGGCAATTGGTTCTTCTGGACCCAGAGGCAACGAATAGTAAATAAAAATCCAATAAAGGGATTTTAAGCTGCATTAGTAACGCAAACAGAGTTAAAAGCATAACATAAAAAGCATACCTACCAACAAGATAATGCCCAAATGTCTTACAAGCTGCCAGGAGCTCCTTAATGACAACAGCAGAGATACCCCAAGGGCAGCCAGCTTCCACAGTACCCATACTAGATTCCATGCAAAAGCTCCCAACAAGCAACACTAATCCCAAGGTTTTTATCAAACCTGGCACCATGACTTCATGGCCCTGCTATGATGATGAGACTGCATGACTTGATTGGCTGGCAAATGATTCTGGCATGGGAATCGAAAGTCTGGAACTTTCACAGTGAGCAAAGCTTTGAAACTAGGTGAAGCTTGGCCACCCGCCTTCTCCTTTATTCATTAAACAAGAGCGCAAACCGAGCAGGTCAGCTCTGAATGGGTTCTAAACTTCTAGACTTTTCTTAATACGAAGGAGAAATCAAAATTACGGCACTAAATTCCTCAACAATTGCAACTACAGGCTGCCCTCAAAAAGGTCTAGTGGTTAAAGCTAAAAAACAGAGGACCTGTTTTTTCCCTAGGTGCTGGGGCCAGGATGTCAGATTTGGGCATTTTTAACTCTGTGCTGCCTTATGGTTTTTACTTATTGTTATTTAAGTACCAGTTTTGTTAGATGGCCAGTTATTTGGGTTAGACGGATGGTCATATAATTCCCTTCAATAAACCATTTGATCTAATCAAAGGAAATAGCTTTTGAGCTGTCAAACTCTATTCTGTCTTTTAAACTCAGGGGAAACAAGCAGCCATACAGTGAGATTATATAGCAAAAGCTTTGGCTTTAATCCAAGTTCTGAAGTGTATGAAGTTACTCTTTATAAAGAGTTTCATACTATAAAAATTGACCTTAAAAAATTACTATAAGCTGAATTTTGATTCGTTCTTACACACACACACACACACACACACACACACATGCATCCCCGTGTGACTTCTTTTAAGTACACATACCTATCATATAAATCACTTTTTCCATTCCATTCTTTTGAATGCCAAAGAACCTCTGTGTTCCATTGAGGGGGACAATTCAGAGTAACATTTGGCTTTTATATGCTAAGCCATTGTTCTTTTCACCTGACAAATCTAGAATGTCCTTTCTGCTGCCTGACACCATCACAGCACCTGCAGAACCTAATGCAAATGTTGCCTCCTATCTCTTTTTACATTTCAGTTTAGGACTGTTTTTAAATGCAAATGGCAATTTCAGCAACCCCACTTTTCATCTTCCTCCTGTCCTTTGGCTTTACCAACTTCTTAGGAAAAACAGGCACAAAAAACCTGAGAGCAAAGATCCTCCCTACATAACCTTTAATTTTTGGCCCAAGACTCCTTTCTTTGGACCATTTTTTTTGGTCATTTGCAACTCCCTTCTCGGGTGTTTCAGCACAGACCAAGTACAAAATTCAGTAGGTCACATAATAAATATTACTTAAGCTGAAGAAACTCCTTTCATTTGTGGTTGTCTCCTCTGTCTGATGGAAAGGTCTGAAGAACTTTAAAGCACAAACATTGTTTTCTAATGTTTAAACTAATGATGAAAATATGTTTTAGGCATTCCTTTACATAAGTCAATTTTTAAGAGCAGATTATTATTTGCACTGTTCTAATGTTCAGCAAATTGTACTACTTAAGTAATTCTGTTGGCTAAATCTGAAAAAAGCACTTTTTTACATGTGATTACAGGTAAAAGCCAAGTTGCCACTAGAAAAAAACACAGCACTAACAGCTGGGCAGTGTAGGACGTTAGCACCTACCCCTCTCCTAGAAAAATGAAATATCCTGGGAAATATTAAAAAGGCAGAATATTTCCCCTAAAAAGAGTAAAGTAGAAACTCAGAGAGGCAGAAGCTCACCCCCACACCTTTGTTAATGGGTGGGCCATTAAGGCCTGGGCCAGAATACTTTACATAACAAAGATCTCCAGGTAAAGGTATAGCAATTGCCCAAGAACCCTTTCAGTGCATCATCATCCAGCAAGGCTCAACTAAGCCTGGAACTCAGAAAAGCCTACAAAGACCCCCCAGCCCTGGGAGTCTGACAGCCAATGGGATACATTTCTTGCACAGGAACAGGAAACACTAAAGTATGGCCCAACAGAGGGTATATAAGGGTCTCTCAGCATCTTGGCTGGCCCTTCTTGATCTCTTCCTTCACCTTGAAGCATGTGATCATCCTTCCTCTTCATTCTGGAGCTCCAGGCCATGTGGTCCTCCTGTCCGCCATTAAACCTTCCAAACAGCCTCCATGTTTCCAGTGAGTTTTTCCCCATTTGGAACCCAGAAGGATATTTCTTCCAACAGCAGCACAGCAAATGTTTCATAGAAGCAAATCTACCATGCTTAGTGGGATGACAGTTAAAGAGTCCTTTTCGTATTTTCATCTACAATAACTCAGCTCACAAAATTTTAAGATGCAATAGGAAATAATTTCAAATCATGGCACTTTTCACAGTTTCTTCTATTTATTCTCTATTTATTCTTCTCACCAACGTGTGTGTGTGTGTGTGTGTGTGTGTGTGTGTGTGTGTGTGTGTGTGTGTGTAAAGGAAGAAAAGCATGTTGTAATCTTCTGACTAGTAATTTGGATGGGAAGGGCATCAGGTTGAGAATAACTGTATCAAACCTGAGGTTCTATATGTTGAAGGCAATGCCAACTTTTACAATGCAGTCCTAAGGTTTTTTTTAAATTAATGAGAACTATCTCTTTTCAACTGCTTAAAAAAACTCACATAAGCTTACCTTGAAAGCAAGTAAAATACCAGTTTTATATGAATCTGAAAGAAAGCACTATGAATAGGAATAATTCATAAAGCAGCCTGGCTATCCTTTAATAAAACAGTGCAACAATGGGAAATGATTTTCTGTTCCATGCTTTATTTTAGAAGTACCCCAGGTATTTTTTACTTCCTGCAACAACAATCTATGTTGTTCTGACTTTCTTTTTTCAAGTGCTATCTATGCTCCAGGGTAGCTGAGTAGAGCATTCCAGGTTCAGTCCATGCTCATATGGAGACAAATATTTATGCTGTGCCTAAAGGGGGGAATTACCTGTGATGTGATTTGCATTTAAGGAACTTTAAAAAAAAACAACCTTTTTTGATGACAACTTTCCATTTGCTCAAAAAAGAAGCAATACAAGATTCAGATAATTCTCCAAGCCACACTTGTTCTGTCTTATCCACTTGCAGTTAACCACAGCATGTTCTCATAATCTTGCTTCCTCTTGTCTCCAACCCATAGTTGAGGCATCGAGAAAGCTTTAGATGTTCCGGTATCTGTATTCTCTCCCTTCAGTAGCCACCAAGCAACAGCAAATTTTGATATCCTTCAGCAACATTTTGTCAATGGCATTGCCAGGTGATCTCCAGGGGATGGTATCAGCCTGGCGCTTGCTGGCCCAATCGTGTTATCCAAGTGAATAGTGTATCTGTCAGGATTCCGGCAGTTACTCCAATTAAATGATGAGCCTTGAGCCACACTCCCAAAACTAAAGGGGATTTATTAGAAGTTAACATTCTGTCATTTGCCTGGGTGTAGCCAACTCTGAGATATGTAATTCACTGTCACCCTTGATCCTGCTTTTCCCCCTACCCCTCTGGGTGTATCGACCAACGAAACAAATCCATAGCCAAGAGTCATCAATCATGCTCTCCAATTAGATTTTTGTGCTGCAGAAGCTTCAGTCATCTAATCAGTCTTTGAAGAAACTATGAATGGAGTGTACTTTCAATTCCACACTCCTGCCACGTCCCTCCTCTTCTCTCTCTTGGCCTTCTCCTGCAAGACCATTATGCTTAGGTCAGCAAGTCTGATACTTCCAAAATGGAATTTTACCCGATTTCTGACTTAGAGACATGGATCAGCCAAATTATAACAGCCTAATCACGAGGGGGAGAAGTGGAGATACAGGGTGAAGCAGAAAAGATCCCATTCTCTCTGCCACTTCATAGTGCATTATGTACTGCATGTACAGAGGAGAGCATCAAAGATGATAAAGGGCCTGGTGGCTAAATTATATGACGAACGGTTGATGGAGCCAGGTGTGTCAAGCTGATCAAAGAGAATTACAGGGGACATGATAACTGTCTTTCAGTACTTGAGGGCTATCCCAGAGAGGAGGGGATTGACATTTTCCAAAGCACTAGAGGAAGGACGAGAAACCCAGGTAACCCTCGACTTACAACAGTTTGTTTAGTAACTATTCAAAATTATGAAGGCACTGAAAAAGTGAATTATGACCATTTTTCACACATAGAACCGTTCCGGCATCTCCATGGTCGCATGATCAAAATTCAGATGCTTGGCAACTGACTCGTATTTATGACGGTTGCAGTGTCCCAGGGTCATGTGATCATCGTTGGCAGACTTCTGGTGAGCAAAGTCAATGGGGAAGCCAGATTCACTTAACCATCATGTTACTAACTTAACAACTGCAGTGATTCACTCGACAACTGTGGTCAGAAAGGGCATAAGATCGGTCAAATTTGACAAATGTCTCACTTAGCAACAGAAATTTTGGGCTCAGTTGTGGTTGTAACTCAAGGATTACTTGTAGTGGGTGGAAACTTGTTAAGGAGAGATCCAACCTAGAGGTGAAGAGAAATTTTCTGACAGTGAGAACTATTAATCAGTGGAATAGCTTGCCTCCTGGAGTTGTGGATACTCCCATCACTGGAGCTTTTTAAAAAAAACAAACTGGACAAGCATTTGGTCTATCCACATCCACAAGCTCAGCCATTGATCAGAATTCACACAGCATTTCAGAGGGGCACCTCTCCCAAGTTTGGGGGAACTTCCATCAGCTGCCTGATTGAGTGATAGTAATAACAGATGGCTAATCTCTGATAGTGATAACAGGAAGAAGGGGCTGGTATAAGATCTCACTGGGATGGTATAAGGCAGGACTCTTCAAACTTGACAGGCTTTAAGACTTGTGGACTTCAACTCCCATAATTCCTCCTCCAGTCATGGTAGCTCAGGAATTCTGGGAGTTGAAGTCCACAAGTCTTAAACTTGCCAAGTTTGAAGACTCTTGGTATAAGGTTTCCTTTCTTGAGCAAGGGATTGGACTAGAAGACCTCTGAGGTCCCTTCCAGCTCTATGATTCTGTTTTCTGTCAGGGACATAATTGCTAAATTAGTGTTCTTCTAGAAAGTGGGTGCCTAATGACGCAGCAGCCTCTTGTTATCTATCAAAACATTGTTCAAGCTAAAAGCTAGGAGAGCTAAATCAGATCTGTGTCAAGGCTGGCTTGAAGATGTCACAGATCAAAAGCCCCTTCTTCCTGTTATCACTATCAGAGATTAGCCATCTGTTATTACTATCACTCAATCAGGCAGCTGATGGAAGTTCCCCCAAACTTGGGAGAGGTGCCCCTCTGAAATGCTGTGTGAATTCTGATCAATGGCTGAGCTTGTAGATGTCGTCAGGCATCAACCTGCTAATGAGCAAAAATTATCACAAATACATGTCTTCGTCATCCAGGGCATATTTGTCCCAAAGGTGCTTTTTCAAGAGGCAACTGGCCTTTCTTGCTTGTATTTGAAGGCATTTCACTTCTCACCCAAGTATTTCTTGTTTTTCTTTGAAGACATTTCACTTCTCACCTAGGAAATTTTGGATGAGAAGTGAAACATCTTCAAAAAAAAAAAGCAAGAAAGTCCAGTTGCCTTTTGAAAAAGCACCTTTCAGGAAATCAGCACTACCAAGACTGAAAACTCGTTTCTCCATCAGCTGGTGGTGTTGAGAAGACAGGCGGGCTTCCCTGCATTGAAAATGGGAAGTGCATTCTCCAGCTAAAGGCCAGAGGAGATAATAACAAGGGCTGTCAAAGACGGCAGCGAATGGATGGCCAGTTGGTCTTCTAGCTCAGGCATGGAGGAAAGCACTTGGATCTGTGAGGAAGAAACTTCTAGTCCTTTCCATAGAATAGGAAGCAAGCAACTTTTGCCATTCCAAGCATTATACTGGAAAAATTATAAGTAGTCCTCAACTTATAACCATTCATTTTGTGACTGTTCAAAGTTACTATGGCACTGAAAAAAGTGATTTATGACCATTTTTCCTATGACCGTTGCAGCATTCCCATGGTCACATGGTCAAAATTCAGAAGCGTGGCAACAGTTTCAATTTTGGGCTCAAAATTTTGGACTCAGTTGTGGTCATAGGTTGACTTTCGATGACTTTCCTATTTAAAATGAAAATATTATTTAGACCACTGTTTCTCAGCCATGGCAATCTTAAGACACATGGATTTGAGCTCTCAGACTTTCCTAGACAGCATACTGGCTGGGGGATTCTGGGAGTTGAAGCCCATGTTTTAAAGTTGGCAAAGATGAGAAATACGGCTTTAGACCAAAGAGTTGCATGCAATAGATGTCTGCCAATTAAGTAGCAGATACCTGCTATTCTGTATGTGCAATGTCACCTGTGTAGCTTTTAGTATGAAAGGGAATTTTTTCATTTCAAGTATTAAGAAATATTAATGTACAATATTCAATGAAGAAATAATACCATTTCCTATATGTTCCTCAAAAAATTGCACGTGCCTGCTGTTTTCTTTAATAGTTCCTTTACAGATGTATCAACATTGCTGCTTTGTGAACAAATTCCTGACGAGGCTTGCCCTCTTCGTTTTCAAAAAGCAATTTAAAAAATTTGGAATTGCAAGCCAAGTGTTAAGTCTAAATACTGTTATAGAAGTATCACATTACTTCATGCATTTAAATTACTTATATCCACAAACTGTCAGAATATATCTAACACTTGGCTGCAAAATATGCAATGACCTTGCAGGTGGATTCACCGGGGAGCCAATATGAAGCTATCACTTTCAACATGCATCTAGTAGGTTAGTTATCAAGCAATGGAGGCAATAACTCAGATGGAATATTAACCAATTAGAGACTAAAAGAAATGAAGAATCCAAGAATGAAGTGTTACATCTTCATTTTAAAAGTGTTCAGATCAGCTTTCACATATCTGTATTTTTTTTTATAAAAAAATGGTACATGAATGCATGTTCCATGATAACTTTGCTAGCTTATTGTAATTTGACATAAACCTTATTTGTATCAAGCAACCTATACACTAACCTCTTTGGAAGGCATCTGGTTAAAGCTTCCAAAACCCATAATTCCAGATTGTGGAGATTAGAAGTCCTGGCAGTCAATATAATTAAAGAGTTGTTTTTTCCTCAAACCAAACTTTAAACACAATCACTTTATAAGTGCATGACGGCTAACGGGAAAGAGCTTTTATTGCAGATGCCATTCGTGAGGTCCAAGTTAAGAATGGGACAAACTTATGAAGAAGCAAGCTTGCTCCACTATTACCCCACCAAAGCAGCAGCATCTCAGTCCTATTCAGTTCACATGAAGCCAATGATTCACCCATCAAAGTCAAGTATTAGATAAATATGTATGTATTTAGGTTTTGTTCTTATGGATTCTTTTTTCTGGTCTTGTATACTGCCCAGAGTTCATCGTAGTGGGACAGCTGTAATACATGTAAATAAGCTTTGAGTTTGAAAATGGTTATGAGAAGCTGACTGCTTTTGGCTGTAAATCTAGCTTTATCCTTTCGGAAGTTTGATAAACCAAATCAACTCACATTTATTCAATAAACCATAGTTAAATCATGTATTATGATGGAATAAATTCTAGCAGAGGGGATGGTAAAGCTATTCTCTTTATGCATCAGCACCAGAGACGTTTGTTTGAATGCTCCCTGCAGAGTCAGCAGGGACAACTTGCATAGTTTTGAAGGTGCTTTGTTTATTGGGATACACAATACAGGAGAAGCACGGGAATTTATAGGGCAGCTCGGTATAGCCCCAGAAACACAACTTTGGCAATAATTACTGAAATTCAGTAAGAATCAAGTGCTGGCCTTCAAAGTGTACCTAACATATAGTCTTAGCATCTTTAACTTTCAACGAAAAAGAACCTGATAAGGAAGAACAACAGAAAACCAAATACGTTGTTTTATTCATTTTAAATGGCAATCTTTTGTCTCACAAAGCCAGACTTCCCTTTTAAAACAAGAAAGGCTTTCCTTTTTCCTCATTCATTTATTTCATCTTTATTGCACAGTCACACGATGGAAAAATCAGATATCCTTCTTCATCCAAAATATGGGGTGCCCTTTCAGATCCCGGTAAGGTGTTTGTAAAAGCGTCTGTTCTTCAAATGTATTCTCCAAAACCCTGGAAGAGGCAGGTTTACTGGAGTTTGGCTGGGCTAGTAAAAAGGCTCTTGGTGGAGGCACTGGAAGTGGAAGGGGGGGAGGAGGAGGAGGAGAGGGTAGAAGAGTTGGAGCAGCAGAAGCAAATGGGGAGGCTGAGGGTAAAGAGTGAACCAGACCATTATTGGAGTGCACAGAGGATGGATGGGGACCTGGCAATGGAGGACAGGAAGAAACGGTAGCTGTCCCTGAACGATAAGAACAAGGAGAAGGCAATGAAGGGGGGGCTACTGAGCAAAAAGGAGAAGAAGAAAGAGGTGCAGCACATGGTGAAGGAGGAAGGTTTGCTCCACATCTACTTTGGTAAGATGCGTTTGTATTATGCTTCCCAGGTGGGGCAGGAAGCTCCACCTTAGCTTGAGGGGTAGAGAAGTTCTCCAAAAATTCCATAGGTACCAGAGAACTGATGAATCCAGCCCACGGAACAGGCTTGGTCAAGCTATAGCCCAGGTGGGCATAAAAATGTTGCTTGTCATGTGTGGTGAGATACAGATGCTGGTAGCCATGGGCTTTGGCAAAGTTCTCAACAGCTTCCATCAGCTTCCTGCCATAGCCCTTTCCACGGAGGGCCTTGGCCACCACCACGGTCTCCACAAATAAACTGTTACATTGGCCAATCACACGGGATAACCTGGCATGTCCCAGAAGTTGGCACTGGGTATTGGACGTCTTCCCTTCCGCAGTTTCCTCCGTTAGCCTCAGAGTTTTGATCAGTACCAGGCACAGGGGAAAGTTGTCACTAGATTTTTGCAGGGAGTGGATACGGGAAGTCCGGCTCCGTTTCCACTCTTCGTTGATGAGGTCAGCACAGGCCTCCAGGAGATCAGGCCTCTTGTGAAGGGGGACTGCTGTGAGCATCTCTGAAACCGAACCCATTCTTCTCACCGTGATGAAACTTCACAAGCAAGAGAGAGAGAGAGTTTGGTGCACTCCTGAAAGCACAAATACAATGAAATGTGCTTGCAATGCATACTTACTTCCCAGAGAGTTAATCATCTCAGTGACATTACAGGAAAACTTCAGCAGTTCTTTGCTTTGTTTTGCCTAGGTTAAGCACAAGTTAGAGTCCTCTGAAATATGCCCAAACAGCAACAAAAGGACCTAATGCAGAAATCCATTTAATAGCCACATACTGTACATCGAAATAAACCTTATTTTCACCACCATCATTCTATTATCCCAGCAACGTCTCCAACCTGCTCCAGTAGTTTCAAGAGAGGTTGGAGTACAGCTTCCATTCACGGGCCCGATAACTAAAAATGATAGGCATTCAAGTAGAAAACAGACAAATTCCTACAAGCTGCTACTCTGAAGCTGCTACTTTCATTTTCTTTACTGTCCAAATATAAATTACCATATGTTAACCAATAAGCAGAATGTCTGTATGGAATACCACCCTGAATAAGCTACACAAATGCAATAGATTGTATATAGTTGGGTGAGATTAAGAGAAAACAGTCTGGTAACTCATACTCTCCCCATTGGAAATAATATATAAATTCTATTATTCTTAAACCTTTAAAAAAAAAGAGGAACTGATTGTAGGTTTCCTCTTTACCCCACAAGCATTATTTTTCAAAAATGTGTTACTCTCTCTGTAAAACCTTTGCTGAAATACCTGGATCACCTACTTAAAGGCCACAAAGGACAATCTATATGTAAAAAAGCAATCTACTTGAAAGGAAGATCCAAGTCCAAGTTGCTCTTTTATCTTCTCTCAACAGTCTAGTTAAATGACTAGACTCTAGTCATTTAGACAGTCTAGTGACTCTAGTTAAATTTTATAAAGGAAGAACCCTTGCATTTAAGATGCTGTAATATGACATCACTGATGAGTAATGTCATAATGACTTCACATCTCTGGTCCTCACCAGGAGATAACAGCTAAATATGGCTCTTATAATAGCAATAGCAGTAAGACTTATATCCTGCTTCACAGTGCTTTACAGCCCTCTCTCAGCGGTTTACAGAGTAGCGTATTGCCTCTAATAATTTGGGTCCTCATTTTACCCACCTCGGAAGGATGGAAAGGCTGAGCCAACCTAGAGCCTGGTGAGATTCGAACTGCCAAATCACAGGCAGCCAGCAGTCAGCAGAAGTTGCCTGAAGTACTGCAGTCTAACCACTGCACCAACGCAGCTCATTTTTTCATTATGCCTCTCATTTCTGCCTGCCTTAACTGTAAGGCTCAAGCACTGAGATGAGACAATGAAATCCAATCGAGTTCAATCCTTTATTTGCTTGCACCTAATGGACAGAAACTTACCAGACTACCATATAAACTTCTCTCCTATTAAATATATCCTGAGAGATTCTAGGGTGAATTTAGTCTACCTCAGAACTAAGCAGACTCTTAATCCAGGCTTCTTTGGGAAGGCTCTAAAATAATTAACAAAATACTCCCCTTCTGATGCTGTGAGTGCACATTCCATCACAATAGCCTAATCATGTCTAGGTAACTAGGGCAGGCAGAGTTGCTTGCAGCTCTCATGTTGTCACAATAGTGTGGAATTAGTGGCAGTCTCCTACCATTGTTTGGCAAGAACATGTAGTATTAGTATACTAGAACAATCTTACGTGATCATTTGAGCTCTGGAAGGAACAGCTCAAGCAAATTGTGGGACTGTTTGAATGTTTCTCCAGAGCACAACGCAATACTTCCTCCAATGTCTCCCAAGGAGCCATGGATTGCAAGAAGGCAGTATGTTGAAACATTCCCATAACCAGTCACAGATGAAGTACTGATGTTTCCAGTTAGACCACAGAATGAGTTGCACATACATGAATCAAGCGTGAATATGGAGCAGGACACAATTTTTTTAAAGGGAGGTATTTTGGCTTGAGGATTTGAAAAGAGAGCCTCATGCTGTACACTTGGTCCATTTGCAGAGGTATGGGGAGAGGGTTCCCCATTATATATCACTAACAAAGAAGAAGGAAGCTTATTTAAAAGAACTCAATCCCTCTAACCCAGGGGTCTCCAACCTTCAGCAACTTTAAGACTTGTGGACTTTAACTCCCAGAGTTCCACAGCCAGCAAAGCTGGCTGAGGAACTCTGGGAGTTGAAGTCCACAAATCTTAAAATTGTCCAAGGTTGCAGACCCCTGCTCTAACCCATTTATTTTATTTATAACATTTATATAGCTCTCCATCTCTCAAGAACTCTGGGCAACTCCCAATTAAAAATCAAAAGACACATACAATTGTTTTCAAAATGTTAACATTCCATCAAAACATAAAGTATTAAAATAACAGTGCAGTTGTTAATAACATGACACAACTCTGTGCTCATGTGCCATCATCTAATCTCCCAATTTTGGGGAGAAATGCTAGGTCTTTAAAGCCTTACCGAACGCTAAAAGGGTACAGGCCTGCCAAACCTCAGAGGGGAAAGTGTTCCACAGGGCAGGGGCTGCCATGGAAAAGGAACATTTCCTAGCTCTCATCAGATGACAATTTTTATGGGGAGAGATTAAGAATATGCCCATTCTATCTGACCTGGTAGGACAAGTAGGTGTTTTTAGGGAAAGGTGGTCCTGCATCTTTGTCCCTGTGCTGTAAATGTTTAAAGGTGACGACCAGCACTTTGAATTGCACCAGAAAGAAACTGGAAGCCAGTTGCAGCTCGTGCAACAGAGGTGTTACATAGGCCTACATAGAGGTCTCCTTACCGTGTACGGTGCTGCATTCTAGACCAAGTTTATGGCTGTTATTCAAGGGCAGCACTATGTGGAGTGCACTGCAGTATTCCAAATGGGAGGTGACCAAGGCGTAAATGACCATAAGCAAGGCCTCCTGGACCAGGAAAGGATGCAATTGGTCCACCAGACCAATCTAGGAAAAGTCCCCCCCTTACCACAACTACCACCTGCTCCTTCAGCAGGAGCTGTCAATCCAGGAGGACCTCAGAATCATGCTCCAGTTCAGTGCAGAAAAGTATCACCCCATCCAGAATGAAAGATGAAGAATCATCATCTGGTCCTGGGGGATCAAAAACCCACAGACACTCCACTTGCCGGGATTGATTCAAGGTCAGTCCCTCCCCCATCCAGATCCTTATAGCACTTACCCCTTAGACTTATATACCGCTTCACGGTGCTTTAGAGCCCTCTCTAAGCAGTTTACAGAGCCAGCATATTGTCCCCAACAACCTGGGTTCCCATTTTACTGACCTCAGAAGGATGGAGGGCTGAGTCAACCTTGAGCCAGTGAGACCCAAACTGCCAAACTGCTGGCAGCCAGTGATCAGCAGAAGTAGCCTCCAGACACTCAGCCAGCACTGCCACTCCATCTGAGATGCCACCTAGCCCACGTGAGATGCTCCCGGGGCGGGGGGAGTTTCTCCATCTTGCCTAGTCAAGAATGGCCAGAAGGGATATCTACCACTCATATACTTCTAGGCAGAATACTACTTTTGTTCTCTTTCCATGTGCTAAGCAGGCATCAATACCAAGCAGAACCCTAATTAAGGAACTATCAAGGAGAAAACCACACACCCCACCAACATTGAGAGACAAGCTACTGAATATAAACAGGGAGCAAGCTCTACATTCAGTAGCAGCAGTGATGTCACCTAGTTGAGTAATAAAATGTCTGGAAGCAAACAAGATCAGAGAATATGAAGAACTCCAAAGTTTTATAATACCTCCTTAAAGATGGGTAAAATCTTAAGGCTGAGCCAACAATGTGCTATTTGTCTCTCCAACAGAAACAAAGGTTGATATAAAATATAGAACTATTTTGCATGCTGATGTTTATGTTTGATATGCATGATTCATGTTCTTTCCATAATACAATGCAATTTGTAAGCCACTTTGGCCATAGAATTTTGTGAGACAATTGCCTACTGTAAGTTAGTTAACTGTACCTCATTTTCATAGATGCACAATATCTTAGTACCCTTAGAACCAGATATGCCACTGTGCCCATGGGCGTGACTTTTCACATTAATGTATAAATGGAAGTGGTCATGCTGCAAAGCAAAGCTTCAATATCACTTTAATGTCCACATTCTGGCCCCAAATGGCCCATGTGTCTGCTGAGGGTACAGTTCAGGGTACAGTTCAGGGTTTTATTTGAAAATATCTTCACCTGATCTGAAAGGACAAAAGTAAGTAGAGATGGTAGGAAGCAAGTAACAGATAACTTTTTAATAAAATTGCTAACTGACGGTTTCTCTATGGCAGACCAAACAGGTATGAACCTCTATATCAAAATACTACCCAGATATGTCAAAAACTTATTTTTCTAAGCATCTTCAGCAGTAACAATATATGATGTTATTATGGGAAGAAATTGAGAATTTGCCAGTTCCCTCGCCAATTGATTTACAATAAAGTATCTTGTAAATGACTTTTGAAGAATGTTCATTACCCCAAAACAGGCACAAAAATACAAAGTCCATTATTCTATTGAAATTGTACAATGTTATTATAATTGTGCAATGTGTTGTGTTGCACAAGGTGTTGTGTTTAAGAATATGTAAACTGCCTTATATTACATGTTAAAAAAAATCTGCCTTAGCAAAAAAAAATTAGAAACAAAATATATTATAATCCTAATGCTAATGACAGAACCACAACTGTTTTTGAAAATTATCCTAATACGGATTAGAACATTGAGCGGAAAGCATAATCCCAGGTAAACTTATTGTCCTTTTCACTACATTGAATTCTAACTACCACATCAATTCTAATCTACAGTAAATCAGGTTTCCTTCCTTGCTTAAATCCAGACGATTTTGCATACCGCATGAGACTGATTTTTATCAGAATTCTGGACCTAGTTTAGAAAAATACAGGTAACACTATGATAATGGTATTGAGAGAAGAGAAAAAGAGAGTAGTATTGAGACAGGAGAAAATATCAGGCACGGCAATGGCTTTCTTTTCACTCCTTCCCATGATCACCATCTGTAGCTTGTTCTCTTCTTCCTAATTTCAGCTTGGTGTCAATCTCAAGTTGCTTTGCTTAAAAATGGCAATAAAGCATTCAATCGTCTAAAACAAGTTTGAAAGTTCCAGTCAACCATATTTCTCTTCTTGGGTTCCCTGACTGGGTGAAGATTCTCATCCTCTGTATTTTAACATTACTTAGGGAAAGGTACTTCTTCCTCAGTTATAACTCTCAAAAAAATCAACCCAAGTGATATGATGTGACCCTTATAGATCCTGTTCCTTTACAATGTAGGCATCGACAGCATTTAGCTCACAGCCCTCCTTTCCAAGACTTAGACTGCCTATTCCTCTACAACATCTGATTAAGGAAGCCAAGAATACCCTTGTCCAAGTGTTATTGCATAAGAAAAGGGCAAATGGGAAAAAAAGTGCCAAATACCTTCAGTGAATGGAAGTTGCCTCAAGTAGCACCACCTTTCTCCTTAGAAATTTCTGCTTGCCAATTAACACCTAGTAGAAACAGTTTAGCTGCTTTCACAAGAGCACAGCAGGAACTAAACATGCACTTCTTATCCATTACTTCTTTTAAAGAAAGAAGAGGCTGCTAATTTGAATACTGGTAAAGGGGGAAGTATCTGAAATGTAAATTAAGTGTTGAACTGCCCAACCTTTACAATCAAAGGCTGGAACCTTTCCTCAACTCAACAATGAAAAAGAGCCAGCAAATTCTAAGGGGTTCTCAAATGAATCCTTTAAAACTATCCTTGCTGGCAAGTCCAAATATAGGCAAAAGCATTCTGACAATCTGTTCTCTAATAAATGACCATCCAGTATACGGTAGCAAGCAACATCCGGTCCTATTATAAGGACAACAATCAGGGTTACCTAGGGTGGAACATCTGACAAAATAGGGCAGGTTGAACAGGCAAACTAGATTGACAGCTTTCCATGCCCTAATTCCTCCCCACAATTTATCCATTCAGCCAGACTATATCATTAAAGTGTAGACACAAACAGTGCTGACTGTACAATGGGTCTTTAGCTTAATTTATAGTGCCTTGACCAGTGTGGCATTGAGGCATGCTCTCAGTTCCAGATATTTGTTGACCAACTGAATGAACACGCAAGAGAGGCACAAACAACTTTTCTGTCAGAAGTCGGTTTCAATGCTTACCTTTCAAAGCCATCAGTGTCATCCCATACCTCATACCCGTTTCTAACAATCTTGAGAGTGAAAGAACACTGGGTTGTGATTATCTTAAATTAAACTCACACATCAATTTAAGATCTTATAAGTTCAGAGGGTCATCACATTCGGACACTCCATTCAGACACTTAGAAGAAACAATAAAATCATCCATGTATACAAACACAGGCCGTTCTTTCCTTCTTCATTTTTTATCCTTTTTCTTTAATGTGTTCATGTTCCTCTCTCTCTTTCTCTCTCTCATACACACACACACAGAGAGAGAGAGAGAGAGAGAGAGAGAGGGAGAGAGAGAGAGAAACTACACTACCTCTCCAACATTAAGAAACTATCAACTTTCCCCCATAAGAATTCTATCCACTGGTATTAGCAGAAGAACACATAGTAGAGGTGGTGTGAAAGGTAGTCAACAACATCTATCCAAGGGGCACCCGGTTGCTTTAGCCATTGTGCTCTGAGTTGGGTCCTGGACTTCAGGCTGAAACTTATTGGCACTCTTTTTATAATAACTACTGAAAAAGTAAGGAAAGAGAAGATTCCTTGAGGGAACCGTAAGCCATCATGGCCCAGAAATAAATATTCATGAATGTCCATTACCCAGAATGGAGGATCTACCCAGTAAATGAAACTTAGAAGAAACAACAAAAAGGTCCTTCAAGTCTGGCTCATGGTGTTTTTGTGAACACATCCATATGGTTTTCAAAGCACTGCTATTGTTGCCATAAACGTCTTTGGGAATTTTTCTTCACCTTCCCAACTTGGTCTACAACTTTATATTTCATGATGGTTCCATTCAAATATTTAACTCTTTGAGCTTAATCAAGCACCTAGACAATCATTGCACCTCTGAATTAAGCAGAACAGATAGTCCTCGACTTATGACCACAATTGAGCACAAATTGAGAGAAATTTGCTAAGTGAGTTGTGCCCCATTTTACAACTTTACTTGCCACAGTTGTTAAATCAGTCGCTGTGGTTCTTAAATTAGTAACCTGGTGGTTAAGTGAATCTGGCTTCCCCATTGACTTTGCTTGTCAGAAAGTTGAAAAAGGTGATCACATGACCCCAGGACACTGTGAAGGTCGTAAGTATGAAACAGATGCCAAGCATCTGAATTTTGATCCCATGATCTTGGGGATGCTACAAAGGGTGTAACTGTGGAAAACGGCCATAAGTTACTTTTTTCAGTGCAATTGTAACTTCAAACTGTCATTAAATGAACTGTTGTCAGTCAAGGACTACCTGTATTTTGCTAGAACAGAGAGATTTTTTAAAAAAAGATTTAGTAGATACTGCCATGAAGCTATTCCTATAACAGTAAAATAGATATTTATATCAGAGCACAAACATTTTTGGGGATCACCACCCATGCTTTCTCCAAATGTCTATACTTTGTAGGGGACATGGAAGAAAAGTACTCTGTGTGCCACCAACAAGCATTCCCTGATGAGGAATCACAAACTCATGGAAACCAGAGACAAGACAGGACAGAGCGCAGAGGATATGTTCAAGCAAAGATGATGGGGGTTTTCCTGTGTACACGGCACATTTTTCCTGCTCTGAAACTAAAAATATAACTTAGGCTTGGTTCTTTTCCAGTCTCTGATTCCCTGAATGTGCAGTCATATTCATGTTGAAGACATAGAAAATATTCAGATAACAAAACTCTAACTCTTCTAGAACCATGTCATCTTATTGTTAGAAGGAAAATATAGAGACTACAACTGAACAAAAGTGAACCCAAACTCCAGCCCACTGAAAACAAAGGCAGTTACAGCAAATTCGTATACACCCCTACTGATAAGTAAGCGCCACCCAGAGGGACTTCCAAATATGTATTTTACATAAAATGTACATATTGAAAATCCACAGATTTGATTAAACTATCACATATACATCACTGGATTTAAACTTGAACATTAAAATCCCTTTCTCCATTTCCAAGAGGGACTGGCTGGTGAAATCTGCCAGAAGCATAAAGTACGCTTACTCATTTATATCAGTCTTCCCCAACCTAATGAATCCCAGACCTATTACAGATTTGGATACAGATGTTGAACTGTTGAAATTCAACCAGGCTGTGGACTGTTAGTGATGAGAGTTATTGAATTTGAGAAAGGATTTCAGAATTGCTCCCCCCCCCCTCCCAATAAAGGCAGGAGAATGGGGAAGCACTTCTAAACTTGTTACTGGAAGTATAATTTAAAAAAAAACTAATATTCAGGAGGTTATTTTCCTAATCTGGACCACTTCAGAGGGCCAACAGTACAGTAACACAGTGAGCTCTATTCCCCTCATATATGTGGATGCAAGCAACTAGGGTATTATTTTTCAATTCCACGAGGAAAACCACCCCTGAAGCACCCTAATCTTCTAGTCCAGGGGCGCTGCCTCTATTATCCGGGGATACTCAAGAGAAAGTGCCCTGCGCCACCCGTCCAAATTTAGGGCTTTCTTCCAATAAATCGCCCCCTCGCTTTTGCCAGCAGAGTCACCCAGACCTCTTTGGCATTTCCCCAGAAGCCCTAAAAAAAGGCAGCCACGAATTTTCCCATTAAACAACGCGAGGTGTCAGCAAAGAACCAGCCACTGGGCTGCAAATGGTCCTCTCCAAGCCATACAAGGCGATAGGAGGAAATGTGGGAAGTTCCCTGCATTTGCGTTGCGCTTAACTAGGGGCTTCGTTTGGAAGGAGGTGACTTCTAGGTTTCACCTCCCGACACCCCCTTTCCTGGGTACAAAAGGTAAAGAGGAGTTTAATAGCTTTTGAGAATCCCTCTTTGCTTTTTATCCTGAAGCGCCTAAACCCACCATTCAACCCTAGCGCTTCCCCGCCCGCCCCCGCTGCAGAGATTCATGTCCTTTTATGGGCACAGGCCGCCCAACTCCTCTTCTGGAGCAGGAGAAAGAAGAATCAAGAAGCGGTCAGCCAAACCTATTAGCACCCACCCAACCCCTCGATTCCTGCTCGCTCTCCAAAATGTCTATATATCCCAACCCTCGATGCTTTCCCGATCTCCCGGGATAAGAGAGGATCCCGTTTGAACTGCCCTGCCTCTCCCTGGCGAGAGTTTCAGCCGAGAACGCCCCCTTGCCAGACCCTCATCCCGGCCCCAAACCAACATTAACGCCGAACGCGGGTTTGATCATAAATACTAACATCGTGCTAGCAACCGCGGGAACTGCCGTGCGGACGCTCTGCCATTTTCAGCCACCTGAGCTCGCCCGCGGCCCCACACGCCGTTAAAGCGGCGAGGGCAGAAAAGTTCCGCTCCCCCCTTTCTCCCCCCTCCCCGACCCGAAAGCTACACTGCCCCCTAATGGCTTGGAGGTTTCCTTCTCTAGAGATTGCCGTTGTCCTTCCTCACTCACTTTTGCGAGCCGGTTTCCGTGGCGGTTCTCCTTTCGAAGTTCCGTTGCATCAAATGAAAGAAAATGGAGCCATTAATTCATCTTGGGAAGGAAAATGCAAACGCCTGGGCGGAGGGCCGGCAAAGGAAGCGTGATTTGTGCGTTACTGGGAGCAGAAGCGAGAACGTGGGGCTAGAAAGCGAAAGATAGGTGCGAAGAGACGATTGTGTGTCCGCGCGTGAAGTGTGGAAGAGAGAGTGAGTGTGTGAGAATCTCCATACAGACATATATGTGTAATATATTAATATATAATTACATATATGTGTAAGGGGTGGAGTACATTGAGGGAGGAAAAAGGAACGGATGAAGAGACAAAGTCCGGATCCTTTGCCTAGGCTCAAAAAATGGAAAACAGAAGCTACATGTTTTAAAATTTTTAAAAAACGGTGAGAAAGGTGGTTAACTATTTTTACTTGGAAAAACTGGTTAAATTCAGGCTAGTACACTGGTTAAACTGGTTAAATTCAGGTTACAGCTGGGCTGTAATTATACTAACTCAGCTTTAAAAAGTTAGGCACTATTTAGTTATTAATATGAAAAAGGATTATTTTTTCTTAGAGTAAAATATTCAGGCCACCTCTCTTTGCACATTTTTCAGAATGAAACTTCAGTAAGCCTACTCCATTTATAACAAGGTGTTTTCCGGATGTTTTTGAATTATACTGTAATCCTCAGTTCGTTGCCAATAGCTTTGTTGCTTGGAGCTATTAACGGTAAAGATTCAAAAGTGACTGGGAAGGAATGCTTCAAGGCTGTTTGTCAACCTTGACAACTTTAATGTGTGGATAGCAACTCCCAGAACATGATAGCTGGGGAAAATACAAGCTCATGACATCTCAAGGTATGGTTTTAAAAAAAGTCAAAATGGCAGCCCCTGTGCAATAGCTTTGCCAACACACAAACATATATCTCTCTCTCACACACACACACACACACACAATATTCAGCTTTGTTAGGGTATTTTCCTGTCATTATAGTTGTGTTGTAGCAACGTTTCGGCAGAATCTTATCTGCCATCATCAGGCTTCTGTGTTGTGTTCGTATGTATGTATGTATATGTGTGTATACACACACACACAAATTTTTTTGTTTTTGCAGGCAAACTCTGCCCAGTCTGAAGTTTGATCCTGATGGGTTTCAAGGTTGACTCAATCTTCCATCCTTCCCAGGTCAATAAAATGAGGACCCAGATTCTTGTGGGCTGACATTGTAAACCATCCAGAGAGTGCTGTGGAAAGGTATATAAGTCTAAGAGCTATTGGTATTGGTATATACCACTCTTCTGCAACTGTTTCAAGGAGTCTCATGACCAGAGAGCTCCTACAGCAATTGTCACATGCCTGTGCCATGAACCCAGCAGGCCAAACCAGCTGGGCATGACTCACTTGGATATTCTCTCACACTCCAAACAAGGCAGGCAGGAGTATCCAGAGGCCAGCCTGCTTCTGTGCTGCTAAGAGAACTGACAAACATCCTCTCTGCCTCTTGTCCCATTGGGGTGGAAGAAAATGGAATTTTCAAGGGTTAATTTTTTTTAGAAAGGAGGACTCTACCTCCCCTCCCCCCCCCTTAAATGACCATCTCTCCCAGCTACCAGGATATTTGGCAAGTGTGGGTTTATAAACACATTTGGGATAGAACACTGATTGATATTATAGAGAGTACTGGATATCATGTAGTTCAATATGTAAAGTATGTGTGGGTGGCTTCTGCTTGGTAATAGTGATCTGTTAGATTTTGATTAAGCACAACGTATACATAACACTTCAATAATTTAATTATCCTTTAATTATAAATTTAATAATTTAATAAAATAGCAATCGTGTTCAATAACCAATTGCTACATCAACTCAGTTCCACAGTAAAATTCCAGTATTGTCACTATTGCTCTAGTTCCTTCTCAAAGTCGGTGTCTAAGCTGTAGCAGAATAATGTAACGCACAAAACATTGAGATAGGGTATCGACTGTAACTGGAGGTAGCCTCAGCAGCTATACATGCATGCAGTTCAATTGCAGAAATCTGGTAATGGGTTAGGCCTTTTACTTGAATCACAAAGCCTCTGCATAAAAATAGTCATTGAACAACCTAGAAAAGCACCAGGCGCAACAACGGTATGCAGAAGTATTTGCACTTATTTTAAAGGCAATTGATGGGCGACAGTGCTGTCTTCCTTCAAAATGCTCATCCTACAACTGTAAGAATAAATTGTGGGTCTCCCAAAGAAATGAAGTCTGTCTTTTCTCCCAAGCATGCATCCACATGTCATCACAAAGATGTCACCAAACTGATGTTACCTCTTCAGATGGAAATGAAGGCAAATATATTCATAAGAAAAGCACAGTACAGTATTCCTATCATGATCAAGAGAAAAAGCATGCCAGCTTTTTTATGCTGCAAGGCAAAACTGTATTACAAGCAAAGAGACTGAAAAAAACATTTTCTAGGAGGATTTTTGCTTGCACTCAGCAGGAGAGGGGAAAAAATTGTTTGCCAATGCCTTTGGGTATTATTGCAAAAAGATGAAGCCCAATTTTCAGCCACTTCTGCCTTTCATATGTGATGGGACTGCAGCTTCCAGAATTCTGAACTAGTTTGGCTGGCTGTGATGTAGCCTGTAGTCTCTCAAGTATTAAATTAATCAGATATTGATCAGATATTAATTTTAAACAGACTAATTCTGCAGGTTGAGGTTTTCTTGTTGACATGTATTATGTATCATGAAACTGAGGACTGAATACCTCATTGTGGATTGACTTCTTCTCACAATGCAGTCCTTTCCAGCCATCGTAGCACTGACATGTGAATTCTTGGGCCATCTTGATTTGATCTTTCACTGACATCTGGCCAATCAGAATAAAACCAGGGGTGACATTATGCTTCTTAATAGTGAAACTAGCAGAATTGAGATGCAGGAAGGCTTCTGGGTGATTCTTCTGCCGCACACAGCGGCCATGCTTTGAACAGAGCATTTTACTACAAAGCTTAGTACTACTGGTCACATTCATAATGTACGGGCCAAGGAGCGTGTCCACATACTCCTTCACTTCAAGACAGGCTTCCTGTAAGGTACAAAAAAGAAGGGCCAGAAAAAATGATTTAAAAAAAATTGTCTGCAATGATCATATTATTCATAGAACACATTTCCCACAAGCGTTCCATCCATGATTGACCATTTTCCCTTAACTTGATGTCATGGTCACCAAGGAAACATCTAAGGAAACATCATGGTCACCAAGGAAACATCTATAAAAGGCAGAGCGGGGATAGTGGCAGCAGAGTTAAATGTGTCATTAACTCAGAGTCCTTACATTGCCATAAACAATTTAAGTCCAGTCCCTCTTGAATTCTGTTGACCCTTATCTGGCACCAATTTAACACTGAACTTGATTAGATTTTTGTGTATACGTTTGAATAAACCTTCTGTACTGCAATTTAAGGTATGGTGCTGATCCTTTGTGTCTGACATTCTAGTCATCATCCGTGTGGTTGACATGATATAAAAGGACAAATATTACCCAGGGTTTGTTTATTTAATTTATATTGGCATTATCTCATAGGATAATCCTAGTTGCTCATAACAATCCATTAAAAGTACGCTAAAAATACAAGCACCCTTTCTCCCAAGCACTAGACTAAACTTAGAAATGTAATGAAATAACTGGACTTTTCCCAAGGAATTTTTATATAATTATGATGATCTTGAGGCTGTTGTATTAACTCTGGATTCAAGTTAAAATGCTATTAGGTTCCCAAAAAAAAACCCAAGAAAGACACACTGAGATTCTTAAGCAGTTTCCTTCATTGTCCTTCAGCTATAGACAGAAATTTTGCCAGATTAGAACGGACTACTTGCACCATTTAACACAAAAGTGCCAAACTGGATTCCTTCGAGGGCCAGATCAGCACTGTAGTTCTCCTCTGTGGGCTGGCCGGGGTGGGGTGGGGGAGATGGGATGGACTCCTCCTGCAGCCTTTTGCTGGCCAAAATGGAGCATCGGGTCCTTTGCTATTTCCAGGCTGGTCCCACAGGCCAGATTTAAGCATCCACCTTGAGTTTGACACCCCTGATTTAACATATTCTCAGAACTTCTAGGAGGAGTTGCCTTAACTCTCTTTCCACACAAACTATCTCGGTTGTCTTTTGCTCCTCTGGAATACACTTCCTCCTGGGAATCCAGACTACATTCCACCACAAATGTTGTGACTTGTCTTAATTTAATTCGTATACATGAATAGCAAACGTGGTTATTATGGAATTAAGCTATGCCAACCTGATACAGGTATGTCTGCAAATGGTACATCAGTTGAAGCCAGGAGAAACACTCCCTGGTCACAGTTCCACTTGTCACTCAAGCAGGAGCTGTATGGATCCAAATTATGCACCAGTACATTCAGAGACAGGACAACCTCACTAGAAGCAATTACAGGGGTCAGTATGATCAGGCAGACCTGATGTTTATAGGCATAGTATAACTCCACTTGGCTAGACTTTAATCTCAGCTTCTTTCTGCCCATCCAAACCCTAACAGCCTGTAGTTTATAGCATCTCCAATACAGCCTGACATGACAATGCACAGCTGGGTATCATTTTATCCTGCTCAAGTAACCACAAATCAGAATGATACCTTAGTTGATCTTATTAAATGCTGCAGAGAAGTCCAGCAGAACAGAGATATATATTTATTCATCAAAGTCCTGACAAAGGTACTCTAGAGGAGCACCCTTTTTATCCCGTAACTGAATATATTATACATCCATAATATATGGATTGAAAAAAAAAGTTGGAAACGCCTTTGCTCAAATAATATATCTTACTATACTCTGAATCTTTGAAGTTCTCCTACCTAGCATCACATGGCCCTCTGACCAGCTCTGACTTCTTTGCCACACTCACCTGAGATTTACTGAAATTTGTACTACCCCACAAGATAACTCCGGCAGCACCCTGAGAAGCACTCTCACCAATGGTGTGGACCAGGTCTTCCTGCAAAACAAGGATATTAAGGGGTAATTTCAAACACATCTTGTTCAGGAGCTGAATTTTAGCACTCCTCCTTTGGCCACAATAAGACACTATATAAAAGGACTGTATTGGCTCTACACTAACGGGACAATTTCTCTGTTATTGATGGAAAATCAAATATTATGGCACTTAGGCTTCAAGTCTACTTCCTCCAACCGAAGGGATGGGAGGAAAGAGAAAAATCTTCCATAAAAATTTTGTTACCCCAAAACAAAAACGCAATTTAAAAAAAAAACCAGGTTTTCAACACGTCATTAATTTTGATCCTGTCTCATCCAAACATGAAATGCTGTTAAATACAAAACCAAGCATAAAACTGAACTGCAAAAAGATGCTAATTTTTCACATTGATATGTTGAAAGTATTTACCAGGGTAGGGGGGGAGTGGGAATAGGCTTGCTCTGTCTATTGTTGAGTAAAAATTACAGCAACAGATATTTAATTGTGATGCCATATTGACTTCAAAAACTTTAAGGATATTGATAAGGGTATTTTATTAAAGTCCATGATTCTTATTTCCATGCAATGTTTTCCAGCAAATTCCCACTGGACAAGGCTTATCAAATCCCGCACTAGGCCAGACACAAAAAGTGCTTACCTGTGTGAGGAAGTTATGAGTAGACTCATATACAATGGTAGTATAAGGTAAGACAGGGATGTCATTCTGTGTCCACTTCAAAACCCTGAAGGACTCCTGGATTCGATGACGAACAAATTCAAGAGTTTTGTGAGTCAGTCTGAGAATTTGGGGGAGGTAAATGCTGGGATAGAGAGCCCGACTTTGGTTCCAGAGCCAGTACAATTCGTTGTTCCTCTGTTTCTCAATCTCTGGGCATTCTCCAGTATAATTGGCATATTGGAATTGATTGTTATAGCAATTGGGGAAACCATAAAAGCCCCAGAAGCCCTTCGGTCTCAGGGTTTCACTACGGGCCAATGTCTGCCCCATAAATGCCCAAGCAGATTGCTGAAATTCTAACTGGGCCGCTTTGATCACTTTGTCAGCAGGCCAATCAGGATGCCACTCCTTAACTAACTCTATGGATTTATTTTGATAGATTTTCATAGAACCCCAGTTCCGAATCCATAAGGGCCGCCAGCGTTCCCAGTCCACAACTGCCAGACCTCTGAAACCAACATGCAAAATGGTATTATTAATGTCTTGTTCAATCTTCTGGAGATGAGCTTTTAGACTAGCATTTTGAGGGAGACCACCATAGATGGCAACTCCATCCTTCGTGTAATATGGATAGTATCCAAATTTATTACTATAGAAGAGAGTAATGTCTTTCCCTATAAACGAGTCATTCAGATTGACGATTAGATCAAAAATTCTCAAGTCAAGGGATATTTTGTATTTTTCTTGGCATATTTGTATTGGTGCATTCCAGACTGAGATGAATGGGTGGCCCAATATTGCTGGGGATCCTTCAGTCATGTTATGGTTCCAAACCATTAGAAATACATTTAATAAGCAGAACCACAGAGTCAAGTATTCCATGCGCATCTCCATTTTGCAACCTATTTTCCAGTTAAATGCTCAAGTCTTTTTTGCTTTTCAATGCCAGAGGCTTCTGGTAGAATTGTGAAAAAGAATGATTGTACTTCTTCCTGGTAAATGGAGAACATAATTTCACCAATAAGAGGAGTAGATAGCTCTCAGAAGAAACAATACAGAATAAACCATGAATTCCTACCTATCCTTTTATTTTCCATCTACCCTTCAAGGTTCATCCAGAGCAAAATCAAGTGGCAAAGAAATGGAAGTCCTTCTGGGATCTTTAATGTTGCTGTGATTCAGTGTTAATTTTTAATCTTTGCTTTTCCAGTGACCTTGGTTAACAGTTCGGGTACAAGTAGTCCTTGACTTACAACCAAAATTGAGCTCAAAATTTCTGTTGTGAGACATTGAGTTTTGTCCCATTTTACGACCTTTCTTGCCACAGTTATTAAATTAATCTGGCTTCCCCACTGACTTTGCTTGAGAGAAGGTCACAAAAGGGATCACATGACCTTCGGACACAGAAACGGTCATAAATATGAGTCAGTTGCCAGCATCTGAATTTTCATCAGATGACCATGGGGATTCTGCAGAGATCATAATGGTCGTACGTTACATGTTTCAGTGTGGTTGCAACTTTGAACAGTCACTAAATGTACTGTTGTAAGTCGAGGCCTACTTGTACTGCTTACTATTCCTAAAATCATAAATAATATCCCTCTTTGCTTTTATGTTCTCTCCCAAACAAAGCTTCATTAATGACTTTCTGGAGGCAGTCAGTTCTCATCTCGTGAAAAGTTCACCAATAGGAAAAGGTCATAATAGGGAGGTGTCAGTTGAATATGCATCAAAAGCTATCTCTTATGGGGAAAACAGGAAAAAGCTAAAATAGAAGTGTAGAAGGATTAGATTATTTCAGTTACTATTTTGTTACAGCATGATTTATAATTGGCTGGGAAATATTAGCACTGTGGTACAAAATAATTGGAGGACATCAAGTTGGAGAAGATGCAGCAAATGTTCCAGGAATACATCCGGCATACTTGGCAAATCTTACAATATCTCCTTAAATATATTTCTATTTTCATACTGGGAGAGGAGACTTAGTTCAAATTATCTCCTAAGTTTGTGACCCAACTCAAATTTGAATAAATTACACCCTCTTTCATAATTCAATCTCTTAAAGCCATTTTGCTAAATCAGCAAAACCAAAGCCCAAAATATAAGATGGGATGGAATATCAAGCTGAATCCAGTTACAAGAATTGCATAAAATAGATACCAGCTGCTGCCTTTTAATTACTCCAAATTTCCACATCTCCTTACAAACTTATACCACTAAAGTATTGCTAAACCAAAATTTTTACATAACCTTTAGCTAAGCCTGAAGTTATCAATTAATCAGACCTACAATTTCTCAATTCCTTATTGTTCCTTAGGCTTAGTTGTCACAATTTAGTTATGCAGTAACTTTGAAAGTGCTATAAATTTGATTCTGCCAGCATATGTAAGTTCAAGAGGGAAGAGATTTGCCCTAAGAAATGCATACTAACATAAAGATAACACTGCTATGAACAAACATAGGACATTAAGCAGTGGCTGGCATTAGGAGATACTGTAATCAACACTAAAGAAACATAGGTACTATAGGCAAATAGTAAATCTGGCTCAATTTGTAAGTGGCCAAAGGCAACACAACCACCTTGGTTTCAGATATTATCCCTATAATGCAACACCGCTTCTGCCTGAAATGTACATAGGTATGAAAGAACAGCATTTCACATTAGGATTCTGAAAACAAATCAGAGCAAAGCTATTCTGAAAGACACCTAGCCATTTATTTTAATAGAACAAGACTCAAAATTATTCTTGCAGAATAGCCAATTTAAAAAAAAAATCAATACTGTGATTCTTTAAACTTTGGTACAAATACGGAGATCCAGTTTGGTCTAGTGGTTAAGGCACCAAGCTAGAAACCAAAAGACCGAATTCTAGTCCCATAAGCATAAGCGCACAATCGTGTCTACCATCCCTGTCCTATTGTCCCCAATTATTAGCTCCTATTTCTTATATTTAATGTTTATTCTTATTTTATATTGTAAGCATTTGACAAAATAAAATAAACATTTCAGTTCATTTACATTTGAGGAGCAAAGTCTTTATCCTACAGATGTTGTTTCCATAATTCAAAATGGGCAGACTAGAGTTGGAGTTCAACAGCTTCTGCGGGCAACAAACTTTCCTAATTTAATCTACTTTTTCTTCCTTTGGCGCTTGCAAGCTGTTTAAAGTCATTTGCCCATGTTAATAATCTTGCAGGAGTTCCCAATTTACAGGAAACCATTGGATTATTTTCCCGTGAGTCACATAATGAACTGTATTTGCATTTTATTAGAATGGAAGAAGTGCTCATCAGGATATCTATGGAGGCAAGAAGGTTCTGGATGTGTTGGTTTTAATTTTCAGTCTCATTAAACATGAAATAAAATACTTTGGATCACAGCAGCAAAATTACTTAGAACCTCATGTACCTTTAATCAGAATCTTTTTTCATAAAGATACCTGTGGAAACAGACTATTGACTCCTTTGACCTGGATCTCTGCAGACTGATCATTGCTCTGGCCGTGTTTATAATATACTGTATATTAACACCCACATTCTAAAGACCCTAAATTATGTGCAAAGTCTCTCTCTCTCTCTCTCTATATATATATACGTACATACATATACATATACATACATACATGTGTGTGTATACATATACATATATATATATATATTATATACATATGTGTGTGTGTGTGTGTGTGTTTTCGTACATCTATATACACACACGCATTTATATAAACACACTATACACACACACACACACACATATATATATATATATATAGAGAGAGAGAGAGAGAGATCTAGTAAGTTACTAGCGAAGTTTAGCTCAGACACGCAGAAATTACAACCTTGGCTCTCGTGTTCGGGCTCCTACAACCGTAGTTTGGGAACCCAAACATTTGTACCGTTGTAAGTGAAATAGGACGCGGGTGGGCGCAATAAATTATCCCCCTCTCGAACTGCCTCGTAGAATTCCGAAATTCTTAGTAATCGGTAGGCCCCATCTAGAATAGCCTGCCAATTATTCGCCACTATTGCAAACCTGCCAATTGTCTTGGCTTCCCCTGCTATGGGGGGGGTGTGTGGGGGAAGAGGGAGAGGGACTCCCAGGCGAAGGGAAGCCACAACTTCCAGCCAGCAAATGCCTCGAGCGCAAGAGAGCAACTCACCCGCTCCTCCAGCCGAGGAATGACGCGCGATCCTCCCGCTTGCCAAATTTATAAGGGCTAACGAGGGACGTGACACTTCCAACAGGAGTGGACGAGGCACGTGAACGCGCGCTAATCTGGCGTCTCAAAGAAGCTGGAAAAGGTTCCAGGTTTAATCTAATCAGCTCTACATCGTGGTTTGTTGGAGAGAAGGCCCGCCAGGTCGTTCATGGCGCTTCAAATCCCACGCCTGCTTAGGGGGCAGGGAAGGACGCGAGAGTGGGGACGTGGATCCGGAGTCAGTGCTGCTGGTGGGTTCAGCCTCCCTCGCCCGCTCGGCGTACCGAATCGCTTCCCCCCACCCCCAGTGCGGAATCGATCTCGATCCAGACGGGAAGGACCCTCATTCTGCATCAAGTTAAACTTTTAAGAAAGTTTACACAGCGAAAATCCGGCGGGGAAGGGTAAAAAAACAACGATCCCACGTACTCTGCGCCGCCCGCTTCTCCGGAGCGTCGGGCTGGGCAAAGGAAAGCCAAGGGCGTTGGTCGGTAGAGGGCAGCACGAGGCGCTCGCTCCCTCCGTTCCCCTCATCCTGAGGAAAACAGATGGCCAAGCCCTTCGCGGGGGAGGAGGACAGTGGGGCGATGGCGGGGAAGAAATCTCCCTCTCCTTAGGAGTCTGGTTTCTATTACGCTCCGACAGCACCACCACCCCCCGCTCTGGCGGAGAGGAGGGAGCAGGAGAGATTTTGTGCAAGGAAACAATTACGTTTCCCCGGCTTCTGGAGACAGACGGGAGTGCGTGTGTGTGTGGGGGGGTCAAGTACAGATGCGGAGGCTGAATTTAACTCTTCCTTCTCTCAGAATGGAGGCAGCCTAGGGAGGGCATTTGGCAGGCTGGGGGTCCCGATTGTCCCGCCCCGTGTCTTCATGGGCTTGTTGCTTTTAAAAACTTGATCATAATTTATTAACAAGTTTTTCAGAAAGAAATAGAAAATCTATAAAAAGGGGGAAACCCATCATTATTATATGTCACATTTAAACAAATGTCAAACAGATGTCTAAATCTATCTTAATAATTGTCTTAATAATAATAATTGTCTTGACATTACAAAATAGCATAAAATTTATACCTCAGAAGAACTATTTACTGCATCGTTTTTGAATAATAGATAAAATTGCCTTCCTGAAAAGGGAAGCACCTCTCTTGAATCCCAGTCCTTATCAGAAGGGCTGTTGTAATGTTTGCAATTTGTCAAAATAATAAATGGTTCCCAATGGTCTTTTGGGAAAATCACCCTTGGTAGTTGGATTTTATAGCACTGAAAGAAACAAGGTAGGGTGGAAATTCAGAGGCAGAAAAGTTTCTTCAAAAACATTGGAATGGAATGGAATGTGTAGACATGAGTAGATTAACATTGGCAATTAGAGAGCAAAAAGAAAAAATATAAGATATGGGATTTATTTTATCAGTGGTTAGAAAAGTAGGAAACAAGTATATAATAATGATATGTTGTAACTGATTATTTTTGAATAAGTTATAAATATGAACAAAAATTATTAAAAAGTGAGGTTTGCTCTAAAGGATAACATGGATTTGAAATTAAAAGTCTAACGATTGTTTAATAATAGAATATGGGAAGTTAATGTAATATGAATGTAAAGCTGAGGAAAGGACCATAGATATTGTGCACAAGACTTATGTACCAACCAACACACTGTATAAATGAAAGAAGGTTTTGTTGTTTGTTGTAAAAAATAAAAAACTTTATTTAAAAAAAACATAGCAACAGACAGAATTCTTGTGACAGTGATTGTGCTGCGCTTGAAATTACAAGTTGGTTAGTACAACATGCCAACCCATATAAGGTGCTTTATTTGGGCTTAACTTAGCATGAAATGCTAGACATGATTGAGCTCATTTGTTGAGGGTTAGAACAATCAGTTGTTTAAAAGTAATTGTGGGGAATGTGGCTCTAGCCACCATCTTTCCTTCAAGTCCCACTTAGATTTGGCTGTATGTTTGGTTTGGGGTGGTAGTGATCCTGTGTTGTTTTTAAGAGCACATTACAAGCCAAAGTACAAGAGAAATCATAACTTGCACATCACTTTGTGAATCTGCATTGAAAAAGAGACAGATTAGCTCAGGGGTCCCCAAACTTGGCAACTTCTCCTGTGCTGGTTGGAGAATTCTGGGAGTTGAAGTCCACAAGTCTTAAAGTTGCCAAGTGTGGAGACCTCTGGATTAGCTCTTCCATTTCTTGTGCAGCTGAGCTAGAAAGGGGGAAAAAAAGATAGTTGAAGCAACACGAATCCAAGATTTGAAAAATGGTTTTTGTTGGCCCTATTTTTAGCAACAGAGTTAAATTTCAATAACATGGAGCAAATTCAGGACCTGAATCTCCATCCTAAAGATGGACCTTTCAGGAGAGATGATTTAAACACAATCCAAGCCACTTCCTTTTGAAAACGAAGCTAGTTGCCTTCAGAATAAAACCAACTCTACTCCTGCTGGGGTACCTCTTGGGCCTTTAAGAAGGGTGCTTTCTAAGGTTAGATCTACTCCATAATCCCTCATCATCTATCTGGCTATCCCTCCAGTTACAAAAGTCATCCAGCCTAGGAATGTGCGAGTTGTAATCCAACACATCTAGAGGGCACCAGGTGGGGGAAGTTTCTCAAGTCTTGCTAATAAGAAACCGAAGTTGAAAAGCAGGCAAAGGGGAACAGCTGATTCAAGCCAGCCAGCTAGCTAGCATTCACTTGGATCAACTATACTATGCACAGCTGCCCTTAATTACTACAATTACTGCTGTTACAAATGGGAGTCTTTTCTGTCCAGCTCTCCAAAAGCACAGCAGATTAAATTTGGAATATGCCCCTAACTGGACTGTTAGGTGGCCAAGTACAAGCTGCTCCCTTGAGTGTCATGATTCTAGTTCTAAAGATCCCAGTTTTAAAGATTCTAGCATTCCCCCCCCCCCAAAAAAAGAGAGATGCCTGTGAATCTTGCCGCTTAAATCTCTTGAATGGCTTTTTCTCTGCCTTTGTGAGCTACCAAATAAGAAGAAATCAGTTGACAAGTTTTTCCCAGCCGGTATTTGCCTGTAGAAAGAAACCTCCCACCATCTCCAGATCCAACTGCCCTATCATTATTTTTAAATACCCAGGAATAATATTTTGATCTATGTCCTACATGAGGGAACAGAATTTGCAAAAGCTTTTATTAGATTATTTTCCTTGGGAAGAAATATGACTGAAAATCCAATAGAAACTGTTTGTAGTAGAGTGCCTGCTGCTGTTTATGTGCTTTTTTCCCAGAAATGGCAACTTTAAGATGATTTCAACTCCCAGAATTCTCCAACCAGCATGCTGTCTTACACATCTTAAAACTGACAAGTTTAAAAAACACTATTTGGGTGGTAGCCCAGTGATTAGAAGGCAGGATTGCAGGCAAACTCTGCCCACAGCCATGAGATTGATTCTGACCAGCTCAAGGTTGACTCAGCCTTCCATCCTTCTGAGGTCACTAAAATGAGGGCCCAGATTGTTGGGGGAGGGGGCAATATGCTGACTCTAAACTGCTCAGAGAGTGTTGTAAAGCACTATAGAATTGTATCTATGCCCTAAGTGCTGTTGCTAGTCTTAAGACTGAAGGTCTCATTTCTCTCCCAGGAGCCTTTGGGTCTTTATACCCTGGCCTTGCCTCCTGCTCTGGGGTAACTTCCTGGAGGTGCTTCACTTGGCATCCACCCCAACTTCTGTGTGGGTTCACTACCTGTGTTACCTTTTCTGAGGATTAAAGGGGAAAAATACAAAAAGAAATATTCTCAGTGGCACATCCTCTTGGCCACGTGGCAGAGACAAATGATTAGTTTATTCATCTCCTCCCTATGGTAGACAGACCACTCTTACCAGAGATAAACAAAATCAAACTTCATTTAAACAAATCAACTATGAATGTCATTAACTTTAAAAGTTAAATTCAGACTGGAAAAGGTAACTGTTCAGTTCTCAATGATGCAGCTGGCAAACCTAAAAGGAAATTAAAAAGGGAAATACAGTATTCCTGGAAGATTACTGGTCTGCTTACATATGTCATATTTTCCTATAGTTGGAAGCTGTTGCAATTTAATATTAGAGACCATAAAAAGATTATAAATAAAAATGTGTATAATCATGCTCAGGCTGAAGGATGTATAAGAGCTGAATTGCACACAGCTCGTGACTTTATTCAGAGAAATAAAATATAATTTAGACAGCACCACATAAAAAAAAATCTGATACTAATTCCTGGCTTGCCTGGTAAACAATTTCTATCAAAGTAGCTACTTTTTAAAAGCAAAAGTTCTTCTGGTTAATTTATGCAGTCTTCCTCTAGATTTGGGAGATTTCATTTTAACCAGATGTTTCTGAGGAGATGGTAAGCCCTACTGTTGTCCAACCTCAGTTCATACCCTGCTCCCTTAAAGCAGCCCTATTTTTTTAAAAAAAATAGAAACAGTGGATGCTTTTCTGCACTTCCAGCAAAGGGCTCTGAATATGATCCAGATGGCATGGGATTGCAGGAATATAGATTGAGTGACCAAGCGTAAATGGCAAGCATTCAGAATGTTGTGATAGTAGGAACAGAAAGAGTGTTGAGCTAATACTGGAGAGATTCCTTTGTTTCTCTCCCCCAAATCTACTTTGCAGGGTTGTAGTGGGGATAAATGGGAAGGAGGAAAACCTTATATACAGTGCATCAAGCAAAGCAACACATACATCCCATATATTAATTTTTTAAATGGGTGTGGGGTTTTTTTCACACCAAAGGCAATGGAGCATTACCTGACCTGTTCCAAGAAATAGGCAACAAGGGGGTGAGGTGTTTGAATACCTAAAAGTAGTATTCCAGTTATAAACAGATTACATTAGATCATTCATTACGATTGCTTCCAATGCAGTTTTTCCCTCTCTTTTTTTGCACATAAAAAAATTGTAATTTGATGGCAGTTTTGGAAGGAGTCAGATTTGTTTTGGGACAGTGGGGGGAGGCCAAAGGAAATCCAAAGGCAGCATTATTATGCACCTTTAATGCCATAATTAAAGCACCCCAAATGGAGCCCATCGATCTGCTCTCCTTCTGGCCATTTTGTTAATAACCTTTCCAATACATGTCAATGGGAGGAAAAGGCTTGAAGACAATCTCCCAAAAGAATGGTATCTTGCCATTTTTCTGAGTTTTCTGAATTCTCCCTATAAATAGAGGCAGGTGGGTGTAACCCACTCCTGGAACTTGGTCAAGTTTGGACAAATGCTTTAGCTGAATATCTTATTGTGTGCCCTTGCCTCTCTCATTGTTTCTTTTTGCTTGCTATTTAAGAACTAGCTACAGGATATTTCTTAGTGCTCTTAAATGACCTCTCCCTTCCCAATCCATCAAAGCAGGCTCCCAGGAGAGTTATGCTTTAGAAACCAAAGACTCCAAGTCCTTCCCAGCAGGGCACTGCAAGTATCAGAAGTTTACTCTTTTATTACTAGGTCAATATTTAAAGTCCCTAGAACTTAGGGTTGCTGTCAGACTGAAGATAAAAAGGGGCCCATTAGATTTACTCTTTTGTTGATTGGCTGGGACTTCAAATAATTTAAATCAGTGGGTGTTTTTCTTTTTTCAAACTTGGCAAACGTAGTATGTGGGGACTTCAAATTCTGAGAGTTGAAGCTCACACATCTTAAAATTACCATGTTTGAAATACTGATATAAATTACACTGTATCTGTGGTTCATTGGAGAAACCGCAATTGCTTAATCCATGCATTACCCTAAATTATGGCTTTCCAACTCACAGAGGCTCCCCTAACAATGAAGTTTGAATCTAACCTTTGGGTTGTATTCTACGCTTGGAATAATTATTTTCTCCCAAAGCCGCTCACACTGTTTTATTTAAGAGAATATTGATCTATTTGCAGCCAGTTTATCCAAATTATAGAAGAAGCCTCTAATACACTCCCATGTAGTTCTAGTCTGGATTCCCTATTTTACCACTGATAGACTTCCATGGTTTGATTAATTTGCTTTACAGACCATCATGTATCATGGCATTCCATAATGCTTACTGGAGCTGAGCTGTAAAGACATAGATGACCACTAGGTGGAAGCAAACATTAAAAAATATTAACTCTGCTGCCCTCTAGTTGTTTAATTGTTCAGTTGCTTCTGACATCTTGTGATACAGTCAGTGGACATCAGTTTCCTAGGATTGCATACCAGTGATGGCTTCTTTGAGATTCTGGAAATTATGCAGTCCAGATTTGGTAGTTCTAAAATTCAATAATGTGTACATTATTGATTATATATTTTTGTTGCATCTACTACCTATCATATAGTGTCTCTAATAGCAGGAGAAAAGAAACACTGATTTTGTTAATATTTCTCAGTAGTGCATATATCATAAAGGTAGTCCTCGACTTACAACAGTTAATTGAGTGGCTTCGGAGTTCCAATGGTACTGAAAAAAGTGACTTTTTACCATTTTTCACAATTATTGTTGCAGCATCCCTGTGGCCATATGATCAAAGTTCAACCATTTGGCAACTGACTCATGACAGTTGCAGTGTCCTGGATTTACACAATTTTTTGTGACCTTTTGACAAGCAAAGCCAAATGGGCAAGTCCGCTTCGCTTAACAATGGTGTTACTAATTTAACAGCTGCAGTGATTCACTTAACAGCTGTGGCAAGAAAAGTCATAAAATGGGGCAAAACTCACTTAACAAATGTTTCACTAAGCATCAAAAATGTTGGGCTCCATTGTGGCTGTAGGCCGAGGACTACCTGTATTATCTTCTATTTCTAAGCATGGGCAGGAATAAAACATAGATCCATGATGAAATGTAAAACTGAAAAGAGCGTGGAATAAGCGATCATGTTATTTCTTAATACCTTTTGTGCCATTTTTTTCCTCCCTAGATGGTTTTATAGGGTTAGGGCAGAAGGTCAGTTTTTGTTGCTGGAAAATTGAATTGGCCTTGGACATAAGTGTTAGGGGTTTAGTTGCAGCTTGGGTGCTGTGTAGCTGGATGTTTCCTAGGAATTAAGTAGTGGGTATTTCAGAAAAGTCAGGGTCACACAGATTTCAGTCAGTCTCCTGAGATGACACGGCTTATACTGGTGATGTAAAAGAAAGGAAACTTTAGAAGAGAGTAGATGTGGATTTTTGCCAAGTTAGAGACACACACACAAATGTTATTCGAGGCACTAGACAAATTGATAGCATTGTTCTCTGTCTGTTGCAAAAGCTCCTGATGTTGAAATAAGAGACACGGTATCCATTAGGCCACGAATGCAGGCATTAATTTCTGGGGTTATTAGGATTAACCACCCATGGCCCCTTTTTCCATGCTAGAATCACATCCCTGAGAGATTTAGACAATGGTAGGGTGGCAGATATTTGACTGTATTAACATGATAAAAGGAAATGGAAGAAGAGGAGGAATTTCAATCCTCTCCCCTTCCCCCTCCCGCTCCCCCCGAAAAAAAATCTATTAAAGCCCCATTCTTCTTTGTGAGGCCTCTGGAAACATGGGTTTAAAAGCAGAAAATGCCATTTCTCACCACCTTGAGGTGGGAAGCTTGCAAAATGAAATGTAAAGTCCTGAAAGAGGCCAATGGCACCCACCCAAAACAAAACAATAAAGGCTCTTGCAGATCCCTCCCAATCACATAGGAGATGCTCCTCCATCCCCTTTGCCGCTCTCATCTCTTTACAAAAAGAAGTGAAGCGAGGCTCTTGGCTACAAAAAGCATGCCCACTTCTAAACCTTCCCATGATTATGAAGTCTGTGGCTGAAGAGAAGCGGGGAGAGAGAGGAAGAGGAAGCATATTCATTTATTTTTCAGATTGTGCTCACTATGTATTATTTTGTTTCCCTTGTATTATCCGTTCCCAAGGACAACGAATAAGGCAAAGACATTATATACCATGTCTTGGACTCCCAGTTATCAGCCTAACTTTATTATCAAATGTAACCCAAGCTGTGTTCAGGGAGTTAACAATTAAGTGCCTTTGCAGACTACAGGACAAGAGAGCAAACGAAACTCGGATATCTCCAGTACGATTAAATGAAATGGTAGCAGTGTGAGGCTATCAAGGGAGGACAGGAACAAGGACAAAGCAAACCTTGGGAAAAGAAGCTCTGAATGGAAATAAAGACGTGCTACAGAGCACCTCTTCCGATTGCCTGCCTGCTCTTCAGACATGCCTTTTAGAAGGCAAGGGGAGTAGCTTTGGAGGACAGGAGGAAGAGCTGCTACCAAGCTAATGATCAAATAAGAAGGATTTGATCCTAGACCAGGGATCTTCAAACTTGACAGCTTTAAGACTTGTGGACTTCAACTCCCAGAATTCCTCCTCCAGTCATGTTAGCTCAGGAATTCTGGGAGTTGAAGTCCACAAATCTTGAAACTTGCCACATTTGAAGACCCTTGTCCTAGACCAACAAAACATCGCAGGCAAGCCCATTCCTAGTTTACATGAAGAAGCACATTGTTACAGCTCTTACGATAATGATAGTCCTGACTATACGGTATTCCTTTCTTTGTCTGGTGTACCACATTGGGCTGACATGCCTCAACTTGTGGTCCACTTTTACAGACCCCTCACCTCAAGGCCGTTTCATTTCTGTGGTATATATTTTACAGCAGAAAGGCTAACACAGTGGTAAGCTCAGCTCAGAGCACCTCTCATGCTCTGTTCAAGGGATCTCTCTCTCTCTCTCTCTCTCCCTCTCTCTCTCTCTCTCCCTCTCCCTCTCCCCTTCTTTATCTCTTTCCCCCCTAAAGGGGATTCTCCCATTATTTCATCATACAAGTCACTAATTTCATCCCCTTAGTTTCCAACACTCTCCTTCCTTACTGTGTCCTGCACCTATACCTGGTCCTCATTCTTCAAGTAGCACGGAAATAGTCAAGGCTTCCAGAAGATGACCTGCCCAATTTCTACTTCCAGGCCTGATTTCAGGGGAATGATCACTTGTGAGAGAAGGTTTTGCAATTCACCTTCTTCCTCATGGATCAAGCCAGCAAGTGTACTTTCTTAGGCAGCTCTTCCTTATAATTCCTCCTTTGGGGCTCTTTCTTGTAGCTAGAGAAAATTTGATCTCTCTAACATAAACATCTTCTAGCTCACCCAGCCATCTTTGGCATCTTAGTTGGGAAAGCCCAAAAGTGCTTTACACTTTGTTCCCTTCTGTCCACATAAAGCTGGAGTACTTAACTTGAACATCAGCAAGGAATAGAGTTGGGCTGAAAATAAGATTTCTGGCCCCTTTCAAATGGAGGGACTCAGAATTATTGATATGACTCAGGGTTTGCTTCCTGCCAGATCCAGCAGGCGCTAAGATTAGTGAATTAGTTTGCTGAATAATATCAAGGCAACCAGGGGTGGAATTCAAATTTTTAACAACCGGTTCTGTGGGCATGGCTTAGGTGGTGGGTGTGGCTTGGTGGCCATATATATGACTGGGTGGACATGGCTTGGTGGTCATGTTATTGGCTGGGCGTGGCCAACTCAATATCACTCACATCGAGGCACACATCTCCTCCCCTGGCTTCTCATGACTATGGGGATGCTGAAACAATCTTAAGTGTGAAAAATGGTCACAAGTCATTTTTTCTGTGCCATTGTAACTTTGAATGGTCACTCCACATGAGCAAAGTACCAGCAAAGGAGGGGGAAAAAACTCCACAGATGTTCCTGAGACAGGAAGTCTAGTCCTGCCAAGAATGTAATAAGGGTTAACGGAGAGGCAGTTTCTGTAAGCAACACCAGAATGTTTCCCTCCTGCCTTCCTTACGGGATTAGGCCAGTAATTTCTTCTAACAACCAGTTCTAGCAAATAGGTGTGAACTGGTAGAATCCCACCCCTGAAGGCAACGTATAGCCTTCTGCCCCTTTATTGGCAGCCCCCAGAGCCCCGTCCATTTTCTTCTGCAGATTGGCTCGGTAACAGGCAACAACCGTTTTTCCCTATTCCATGCAGCTGGAAAATCGGGATCAGGAGCAGAATTCCTGAACAAAGCAAAAGAGGAGACACTGCCCCCCACTTCTTGGCCTTGTGTTCCAGGAACCCATGCACACTCCAAAAGTGTGAAGCACAAGTTACCTGTCCTTGTAAGTAGTGGAAGTCTTTGTTTCTTTCTGCATATTTAAATGTCACAAAGAAATGACATTTTTTTAATATTTGAAAACTGGATTGCCCAGAAACAATATTTAAGATTTTTAAAATATCTTTTTACAGGTCTTTGTTACATTACATTGGCCCATCTCACCTGGCCAAGCAGGGTAGGTATGATGCAGACAAGGGGTGGTATTCAGCAGGTTCTGACCAGTTTTGGAGAACCGGTAGTGGACATTTTGAGTAATTTGGAATACCACCCCATCTATTCTCTGCCTCCTGAGTTCCAGCTGATCGGCTGGGTCTTCTTTTGTTGCCCTGCACAGGAGAATGGAGCTGGAAAGCAGGTTAGTGGGATGGGGAAGGTATGGGGATTTTATAGTATCCTTCCCCTGGAGTGGGGAGAGAATGGAGATTTTACAGTATCCTTCCCCTGCCATGCCCACCAAGCCATGCCCACAGAAACGGTAGTAAAAAAAAATTTGAATCCCACTACTGCTGCAGACCCTCTCCATTAAAGAACTTCAGCTGGTGGGATTCAGGAAGAGAGCCTTTTCTGCCAAATATTGCAGAATATTCTCTCCCCCGCCCCCACCCCCAAGTTGAGACAGGCCCCCCCGCTCTCCTGGAATTCCCAATACAGTAAGAGTTAAAACAAGGCTTTGCGGCCTTGTGAGGGGAGCCAGAGGAGCACACGGCTGTTGGCTGGTTGGTGCCCTGAGACCTCTCCCTTCAGCTTTTAAACTAATTTTTAACAATTTAATCATCCTTGCCTCCTAAATTTTCAGTTTATGTATGCAGTTTCTATATTTGAATATTTTATTATACACTCCCCAGGGTCCCTCTCTGAGGGAGGTGGGTGGTTCATAAATATCTTTTAGTGCTATAACGTTTTGTCCACCAACAGTTCAAAAATCGACACCTATGATACGTCTTATTGATAGGGGTTGATTGTCATTGTAACAATATAATGACATCAATTTATCCCTTTCCATTGATAGATATTATAAATGCTGCTAAATAGGATGTTCCTTTCTTCTCTGTCAAATTCGAACTGGTGTAGGTATGTAGCTTAAACATATTGCTGCACCAAAAAGAATAAAATAATGCAAAGCTAATGTTTAAAAATCTACTGAATATAATTCCTCTTGTTGTTATGATTAAAGCTTTACTCTTTATCTTATCTACCTGTGTGAACTGCCATATTTCACTTAGTGTATAGCTTTCTTCCCAGCAGCTCAAGGTGGGAAATTGACAAGTTGATATCTCTCAACTTTATCGTATTACGCAAAGTCACTTATCAAGCTTTATGGCTGAGTAAGAAATGAAACCTGATTCTTTCAAAGCCTTAGTTAGACCGTGATAACCATTACACGTTACCACCTTATATTTTGTCTTTGGTCAATAGTCCTATCTGATTTTTGTGCCCTCTTCTAATGGATGGCTATACTTTGGTCTCTCTCCCTCCCTCTGACTTTCTGAGCCTTATTAGAGGCCCCTGTTACAGGCAGTAACAGCAATTTTTTAAAAAAACAAACCACTTTTTTTTTCTATGTTCTCCTACTGAGCAATGATTTCTCAATATTCCCTGTACAAAATTGGTCTGAGGTTGCAGCACATCTGCCTCAGGCAATCTACTATAATGTACTCCAGGCACATTTAATTTCAATACCCTAAGCCCCCATGCTGGAGAGATCTCTCCTAGAGAAAGCTGCAGTAGATGGAACTGGTTTACACTGAGCCAAGTGGTTTACTTGGTTTTGGCTTTATGGGTTGTATGGATCCCACCAACTGTGAGATATTCAGAAATCATGATTTGTTAACATGTCTGAATGATCCCATCAACAATAGAGCTGCAGAAGACATAATTGTGACATCAGTAATAACACTCTCAGAAATCAAATTCATGTTTTAAGTTTAAATTAGCATGGGTTTGCATGAGATACAGAACATAGATATGTTCTAGCTCTGGAATGCTGAATTGGCCAAATTTGTGAAATAGATTTTAGGCTATAATTAATATCATTTACTCACTTCATGTCCTTAATCTAGATCATGTTTAGTTAAATTACTACAAGAGAGTTTATGCTTAATTTCAAGAATCCAAAGTCTTAAACCAAGGAAAATGGTTGAACTACAGTGACAAAACTGATATAGAATCTGAGGGTACTAGGTGTATTTCAGATCTCAAGAGTTCTATGCAACCTATGTGATGAGGTGGAATGAAATAAAAAATGGAAAACATCTTCTGATTTAGAGTCTTAAATACATATGGGTATAAGTCTTTTCTCAGGGAAATCACCCAGGCCTTCTTTGGGAGATAATATGCACTCAGGAAAAAACTGATGTTGCTAAGCTTTACTGTAGCCTGCCTGCCATCTGATCGGCAGTGTTGCAGAACACATCTTAGAGAAATCACTGTCCAAGGCTCACAGATGTTTTTGTTTTAAAGGAAATGAGACATAACTACCCATATAAACATAACTACAATCTCTGTTGGTCTAGGAGGGAGATAATGGATTTGTTAGCTCTTTTGTGGCACCAGGGGGTGCCCTTCTACTAGACTAGATGGAGAAATATAAAGTCAACAATTACCAACTGCAATTTGAGTATCCTTATAGAGGAATAGAATAGAATAGAATAGAATAGAATAGAATAGAATAGAATAGAATAGAATAGAATAGAATAGAATAGAATAGGTTGGAGGTCTTCTAGTCCAACCTTCTACTCAGGCAGGAAACCCTATACCACTTCAGATAGGTGGTTGTCTAATCTCTTCTTTAAAACTTCCTGTGTTGCAGCATTCACAACTTTTGGAGGCAAGTTGTTCCACTGTTTAATTGTTGTGTCAGAAAATTTCTTCTTAGTTCTAGGTTGCTTCTCTCCTTGATTAGTTTCCATGCATTGCTTCTTGGTCCTGCCTTTAGGTGTTTTATCCTCCAGTACCCTGATTATCTTTGTTGCTCTTCTCTGCACTCTTTCTAGAGACAGCAGAGCTGTCAAACTTGTGGCCTGCAGGCCAGATGTGTCACACACTGGCCATGCCCACGCACGGTTTAGCAAAGTGGAAAAAAAAAGTCACGATACATCATGTGACAATACTGTGATAAGAATTTGATACCCCTCTTGTAGAGTCTCAACATTTTTTTTTACACCGTGATGACCAAAACTGGATATAGTATTCCAAGTGTGGTCTTACCAAGGCATTATAAAGTGGTATTAACCCTTCCCATTGACTCTATCCCTTTGTTAATGTAGCCTTGAACTGTGTTGGGTTTTTTGGCAGCTGTAGCACACTGCTGGTTCGTATTTAAGTGATTGTCCACTAGGACTCCACGATCTCTCTCACAGTTACTACTATTGAGTGAGGTGCCACCTATACTGTACCTTTGCATTTGGTTTTTCTTGCCTAAATGCAGAATCTTACTTTTTTCACTACTGAATTTCATTTTGTTAGATACTGCCCAATGTTGAAATCTGTCGAGTTCCTTCTGTATCTTAAGCCTATCTTCTGGACTGTTGGCTATTCCTGCTGGCTTGGTGTCATCTGCAAATTTGATGAGTTCCCCATCTATCTCCTCATCATTCATTGATGAAGATGTTTGAAGAATACTGGGCCTAAAACAGAGCTTGGGGTACCCCACTGCATACTTCCCCCCATGTAAACGCAGTTCCATTGAGGGCTATATATTGAGTCATTCAGTTACGGATCCATCTGGTAGTGATGCTGTCTGAAGGAGAATTAAGAATTAAGGAGAATGGATCAGCTACAGAATTAGAAAGCAGGGACAAGCGTACGGGAGCAAATCATTACAATAGCTGAATTTCATCCATTGGTTTAATTGAGCAGTCCTTGCCTTTAGCTACTTGTAGCAGTCTTTTTTTACCCTTCCTAATCAAACAGCTTCTTGCTGATTAGTCCATGTATTCAAACTTTATATGTGCTTTTAATAAAAGCTGGAATTGTGAAGACAAATAGTAAAATCATGGCATATTTAAGCAGACTTCAAATGTCAATAGGATTTGCATCTCAAAGGGCAAAAGTAGAGAAGCACAGGGGAAAAGAAAACATTTTTCACCTCCCACTAATGTAGTTCCCTTGATTCAGCATCAACCATCATCTTTGAACTTGACCAGCAGAGGAATTCCGACAGAACCAATTACATGAACAATCCTCTTGTTCTTTTGGCTCAGTCTCCTTATGTTCTTCCCACTGCTTTAATTATCCAGCCAACTACACTGTGCAGTAGCAACTATATTATCTCCAGTGGCAGCTGCATTTCTTTAAACTAGAGGTGGAAAATGGTTTGTGCAGCAAAACGTGAGTAGTGGGAGGCAGGAGAAAGCCTCCTTTTAGAATTAGAACAAAGCACTACAAACAGAATTCACATCACTGAATCACAGCCATGTTCTCTGCTAAGGTGGTTAAGAGATTTTGCATCTGTGAACAGGTGAGATCATTTATAATTCAAGCAACCTTGATATTTTCACTTGTTAGCACCTTTCCTGGTGCTTAGGAGAACAATTCAGAAATGTGCAATGACTTAGTCTCTCAGTAGCAAGCCCCTGAGCAACTATTAAAACAAAAACTTGGCAGTTTAACCACCTTAATAACTGTCACTCCAGAGTCATGACTAGAAGATATACTTCCAAAGTTATATACTCATCATTACTAGACAGATTCATTCTGGGGGAGTAGCAAGGATTAGTATAAGCTACATCCAATTTCAATGTAAAAGCAGAATGGCACCTCCCCATCCTGCAAAACAGCTATATTTGTACTTTGTATACCATGACGTACAATCTAACCTCATGAAACAAATGGCCACATGTGTACAAGGCTTCAAATTCCCAATTTGATCATTTCCACTTGGAAGGTTAAAAATGGTTCTCATAAAGAAAAGAGAACAAGTTATCAGTGCCAAGAATTTGACAAAGGAGTTCAATACTTATTTATTTTGTCCTGCAAAATCAATGGAAGGGAGGGGGTTTGGTTTTTTGATATCACTGCCTTTTTGTTGAACAAGTTAATCATTTTAGATTTCTAGCACATCTACTTTCTACTCTGGTAAAATTTCCATTAAGACTGAAGTCAGTGAAGTATAGAATTTCCTTAAGCATGATCCAAAAAGCCTTTTTATAATACTGATCTGTGTTTTACAAGTATGCACAAAATTTTTAAAGAGTTTTTGCCAAACCCAACTCATTGGAAACATTTTACAATGGGTTTGTTCCCCCAGACAAAAAAGAATTCAAAATATTTAGTGTTCACCATAAAGAACTTAAAATATGTCCTCTCTCCCTAGTTATTATCTTAAAGTTACCAACTAGATGTGGGGATAGTCCATGTTGTTATTTGACATCCAACCTGCAGAAAAGTTGGCCAAGGGGATTGTTTTAATCTGTAAAAGTCTCTTTGAAAAATGTTATCTATAGTGAAAAATTGAAACAGAATGGAATAAAATGGCCACTTGTTGCTTTAAATGTTTCAAGCTTGGAACATTTACTATACTAGCCCTATTTATCATTGCTAGAGATGAATAATGCAGAATTAACAAACTTACAGCCAAAGATCAAGAGATGTGAGAACCATTATTAGGTTAAAATGTTTTTCTTCCAGAAAGAAATGTCCTCATCCCCACCCCAACTCACCTCATCTGTGGTCCAGGTGAGGTAGCAGCACCTTGCTGTGGTTGTTCTCAGACACAGCAGGCAGAATTGGACCTTGTTAGCATATGAATAGAAAACCACAGAGATATCCCAAGGCTGAAAACCCAGCAGGCAAGTTGAAAATATACTCTGGAAGAAGACAATGGCAAAGTAAATTTTGCATTGTTGCCACACTAAATTGGAATAAGAGGAGCCAACCCCAATTTGAAAGCATCTTCTTTGTTCCATGAATAGAAGCCAAATAGACTGGCATGTATCGCATGGCCAAACCACAAATGTCAAATATAGTTGCCCGACTTTAATTTTTGGTAAAAAAAAACAAAAAACTGATCTGGATCAGCGTGACTCATATCAGGATAAGAAACCCACAACTTAACCTACTTTATCTAGAAAAACTCACATATTACTGATATGAGAATTTTAAAATCCTCATTGTCAGATTTTTTGGGGCCTCCCTTTCTCTTCAAAGGAGCAGTTTGACCTGTTCTTAATAAAGTGGTGAAGAGAGGCTGCTTCGTCCTATTTTGCACAAAATGATCCTGACCCAGATTAGATTAAAACACATTCTCCAAATGTTAAAAAAAATGACTCCTTTTTTTTACTGTGCTTATTATTTGGGGGGTTGATCACTCAACGTTATAAGAATTTGCATTTTAAGTTGCATAATAAAATTATTTAAAGAGTAACAAGGACTGGAAGGAGAACTGTACTAAACATGCATTTAGTAGGACTTACTTTGGGGCTGCACTGGAGAATAGTAGGCCACCTTCAAACAGAAGGCAGGTTAGAGTCATCACATATTTTTTAGTCTGAAAAAAATATCTCTCAGCAGGTCTTGGTTCATTCTCCCGTATGGGCTGGTTCTGGGAGCTTCTGCATTTTGTCAAATGGTAGGGCTGGCTCTGCTAAACTTTGGAGCCGATTTAAAAGACAGTAACGACAAAATGCCAGCTATTCTTCACCATGAAGAAATAAGTTGGGCTTGATCTAGGGCAGGGGTCGCCAACCTTTTGGACCTCAGGGACCACTAACTCATAATTTTAGATCCCAGGGACCACTAACCGGTTCTGTGGGCGTGACCTAATTTGTGGGTGTGGCTTGGTGATCATGTGACTGGCTGGGCATGGCTTGTATGTAAATATTATATTTATATAAATACTGATTTTTTTATAAAAAAAAGAGCAACTTTTACCCAAAATCAGTCAAAGCAGGCAGATTGAGTTGCTCACAGAATCATTCAGTGATCTATCTATCTGCCATCGGTTAGTTCAGTCTCTCAAATTTGCTTGCCGTGAGTCTGCACTGAATTTGCTTGCAAGCAAACCTTCAGTCCTAAGGGAGGTTTGGCTGTGCTGAGCCGAAGATCTAAAGACTGACTAGAAAGCAAGAAATCCAACCATTTCCTGCTTCCTAGCTATTCTAAATCTCCTGGCACAGCAGAACAGATGATGGTTGGAAAAAGGAAAAATAGCAATTTAGCAGGCAAGTTCGCCAGGTAAGGAGTGGGCGGGGAAGGTTCCCGTAGGCCATGTGGGCGGCGCAGCCTTGTGTTTCTGCACAGCCTGGATTAATTGCTTTGTGGGGGTGCTCTGGGGGGTGAGATTTCTCTGCGGCCCACCAAAATTTTCTCACTGCCCACCGGTTGGTGACCGCTGATCTAGGGAGTTCGCTCTCCTATTTTTATTGCATGAGACCCACAGACCCATGAAAGCAGCCTAGCCTTGCTAAAGAGGGTGCACTGATTTCATGGCAAGGAACAGGAAGAACTGGGCAAAAGGATTGCTAGCTACTTGCTGCTCCAGAAGAGAGCAGGCGAGCGCCCTGCTTCTCACTCTCTGAATGAAAAATACAACTGTTGCAATTGATCTTTATCCCTTTAGTCACAGCAGAGACCAGGATCCTCTTTATCCAGCATGGTACATGGTACATGGTATTCTCCCTAGCTTGAAATAAGCACCATCAAGGGACCACGTTCTGTGACAAAGCCAAATTTTGTCCTGGGGAAGTCAGGCAAAGAACAGGCCAAATCCATTATTGCATACTAGAGGTTGCTTTCAGTTGGAATTTCCTTCCTGACAAAGAGCCAGGGGGAAAAAAGAGTACCAGGGCAAGCAGCAAGATTTCTCCACACAATACAAAACACACGATTTTCTCTGTGTCTCTTTAATTCTGAGGTAAAACTTTTTGGTTTTTCCTGTAAGAGCTGCAGGCTTCCAAGTTGACAGTGGCCACAGACAATCCAGGCATGTTTTTCCCTGCCAATGGCCTTATTTGGGCCATTAAAAACTGCGCTGCCCACCCCACAGTCAGCAAAGAGTGATTTCCAAGTTAGTCTCCAAGGTAATCCCCCCCCCCTGGAGTCACCTCTTTCTCTACCACCTATCTAAAGAGATGGGGAACAGCAGCAATTTTCTTCCATTACAGCAGCTCCATGAAACCTCCACACTTGTGCTTCAAGGCCCTCCCCCTTGCTTGTGGCACCCTTCCCTAAAACAGAAGAGCCAAGACGCCCCTTCCTAGTCCTTATCCAGAGCAAGGATGAAGGACTAGGCATTGAGACCCTGTGCTATGGCCCCAGGTCCCTTGTGTGAGCATCTCTTTGGGGGAGCTGACCTATTATTATGGGTTCCCATGATAAAGAAGCTATCACACAGACCAAGGCAAGGGCCACAGAGGAGGCCATGCCCCGTGAAGCACCCTCCCTTTGCCAGTCTCTAAAGCACCCTTTCTTCCACTTGTCCAGCTCTCTGAAGAGGCACTCTCAGTGGTTAAAAGGGTCCCTTTTCTTTTGCCTCATGAAGAGCTGGGAGTGCTGAGGGGAGAGGTAGAGCCGTCTCTTAAAGAGGTTTGCTACTTTACTGCTAAATAAAGATATAAGGGCTCTGCCCCTACTTTTCCTTGGCTGCCTACCTTCCTTGCCTATTGCACTGCCTCTCCTACTGTTCCAAGCACCATGGATTCTCTTGCACCCCACAGATTTCACTGGAGAGGTGGCCTTAGTGCAAACAGACCAGAAGGAAGACAGTCATCAGCAGCTGGAGTCCAAGTGTGTAGGAAGTAGAAGGGCCACCCCCGGGTGGATTCAGCTGCTTCTCGCACCCTTTTCCATGCCACCCCTGGTAACAATGGCACTGGAAGTGGGTTTTTAGGAAGGAAATGTCTGCCTGAGAAAGCTTCCCTTTGGCTGCCAGGAGTGGCTTTGGATGCTTGGATTCATTCCGGTAGATCTGGAAGCTGTTTGGATTGAGATGCAGAAAAATGCTGGCCTCACTTTCTTGGCGCCGGCACCGGCCATGGCCCCTGCAAAGAGTCTGGCTACAGAGCTCAGCTGCGGTTGTCACATTAATGATGTAATGGCCAAGGGGCTCTTCTATGTATGTTTTAATCAGCTGGCAATTTTTCTGCAGAAGAAGAAAATCCGAATGAGTAAAATATAAGAAGGCAGGAAACAGGTCCAACTGATAAAGGATTTGTTTCGCAAATGCCATCAAAATGTTCATGGATATAATTAAAATGAGAAGGATCAAAGGAAACTCACAACACTGGCAAAGTAAATCCCTGCCAACAATAGAAGAACTGAGAGCAATATTGTAGAATACACAATAATGACAAAACTATAGAAATTCTGAACAGAAGTTGAACTCAATTCAAGCAGGATATGGTACATCATATTCCTTTCCATATGGTACATCATATAGCGAGACAGGTTTAGGCATTTGGAATAGGTTTTCAAGGAGAGATCATACAAAATATCAGATGAAATTATTCAAATACATATAAGCAACAACCTATAATATTCCAAACAAAGTATCAATACTTGAGTAGAGATTAGTGGTTAGGGATATGAAAGGGAAAGGAAAAAACAGTAATTGAAAGTTCATCCTCATGATGTTTTTGTTTTACTTTTTAAACTTTATTTCAGTATCTTTTTTTTGTATCTTTATTCTTTATTTAACAACTTGAAGAATGTAAATGAGCTCTGTGCTCATAAAAAAGATACATATTTTTAAAAATGAAAAATATTTTTTTATTGTAACTCAAAATACCTATTATAATTCCTTTCTTACATTTACATCCCTCCAGAAATGTGCAAATCCCACCTCTTAGTAAGCTCACTTACAACCTGTCCAAACAGCTCCACAAACCACCACTGAGACTGAGAACACTCAGGGAGGTATTGTTTGATAAAGTGAACAGGACCTGACATGCTCCTAACAGAGAAGAGATCAAAAGTTTTGTTCGAGAGATCTACAGGAAAACTACTGTGTGTTAGGCTTAGCATGAGATCATCTAAAGCAGGAATGAGGGTGAGGGAGGGAAAATACACACCTTACTTCCAGTGTTTCCAGCGTCTCCCCAGAAGATAGCACCAGCTGCCCCCAAAGCAGCACTCTCGCCTATGGTGGAGATCAGATCTGTCTGGAATGAAATAGCCAAAAAGAGTTACAGGTAGTCCTCCTCAGCTTACGACCACAATTGAACCCAAAATTTCCACTGCTAAGCAAGAGAGCTGCTAAGTGAGTTTTGCCCCGTTTTACGGCCTTGCTTGCCACAGTTGTCACTGCTGTTGTTAAGTTGAATCTGGCTTTCCCATTGACTTTGCTTAAGATAAGAAGTGGTGATCCCTTGATCCCAGAACACTGCAACTGCCGGTTCCAAGTGTCTTGAGTTTTGATCATGTGACCATGGGGATGTTGCAACAGTCAGTGTGAAAAACAGTCATGAGTCACTTTTTTCAGTGCCATTGTAACTTTGAACAGTCACCAAATGAATGATTATAAGTTAATGACAAGCTGTACAAACATAAGTACTAAAATTGGACATTAGCTGAATACTAAAATGTTTTCCAGCTTAGAACGGATACAAATAAGTTACTAACAATTACTATTAATTATATAAAAACAAATAATATTTTAAATCTTTAGCAAATTAAAAAGGTCCTTTTATTACTCAAAACCTTTGGGTATTGAAGTAATATATTTCTGGCATAATCATAGCAGATGAATCATCTCCTGAACAGGAAATAGAAAAAATGTGCCTTTTCCCCTTCCTAAATTCCCTGGCCAAATTGCTTTACTAGACCATAGTCCTACTCCATATGTTTGTCTGTCATCCTGTATTTTCAAACAATGCAACTTTGGTGTAATGTTTAAGGTGCTGGCCTAGAAACCAAGAGACTATGAGTTTTAGTTCTGCCTTAGGTATAAAAGCCAGCTGGTAACTTTGGGCAGTCACTTTCTCTTGGCCCAGCCCATCACATAGGGCTGCTGTTGTGAGGAAAATAGGGGGAAAGAGTGTTGTGAATGTTTGCCACCTTGAGCTACTTATAAAGAAACAAAGATGGGGGAAATTCTAATAAATAATAATCTAGCAAGTAGCTTTCTACATTAGCTGTGACAAGCAGCTTGTTTTATTTTGTATTCCAACACAACTGCCGGGTCCCTCAATCATTAAAATCAACAGAACATTACCAATATTAATATTAAACTTGTAAGAACAGGAATACTGTATAGCCCTCAATAGCATCAACACTAAAAGTGTTCAGTTTGCTTCGGGGCGTTAAAAAAAAAAAGATGAGCCTTGATTGGCTTCCTTAAAACAGCCTTGAAGATACTTAGGAATTGCTAGATTTTCAGGCAGTCTACTGGCAGCCAACATAGGACCAACAGCACAGGAGTCACATGGCCAAAAAGTGAGCAACTAAATTTGGAACTAATTGTAATTTCTGGTGGTCTTGAAAGGCAGCTTCCTATAGAGCACTTTACAGTAATCAAATTATATCAAGACAAGAGGATGAGTCATAGTTAGCAAAGCCTCAGTTGCAACTGGTACATCCAAAAAGGGAAGGCTGGAGAGAAACTAATAGTTGTCCAAAATGACTGGATCAGGGAAAGACTTTTAAAAGAAGGAATACCATCATCTCTTTCATGGTCCTTCCATCACACCAGTCCTTCCCCCAAAGGCATACTGACTACCTCTTGGGCCCATCTTGTTACATTCTTCCCTCACCCCAAAAGGGACCAAGAGGGACATAAGTTTAACACAGGTGGAAGAACTCGTGTCAAAGGGCATCTATCCTCTTCACCATACCAAACACTAAAAGGAATTCCAGGAAATATCTCAAGATTGTCACCTCAGTCACCCGATTCTGCCCTTGAACAGTCATGACTTTGGCAGATGCAAGAGACTTTATCAGCAAAATATTGTGCAAACACATCACAACAGCAAGGTGATCCTTCACTAGTAGAGATCGACTAATCTTAAAGAAGGACACAGGAGAGCAACTGATATTTCATAGGCTCACATATGAGCTTGCATCCAAGCTTGGTGAAATTCATGTTTTATCATCCTTCACTAGTATTCCAAGCATCACTTTGTTCGTCTCCTTCAGATAAAGTGATCCTCAGGGTTATGATGAGAGAGGGAAGTCATACCAGATTCCTGGGTTCCTCTGTCTTCCAGATTCTAGGATATAGAACCCTCCACTTTGCAAAGTTTCAAAACTTATATTGGTTTGATCACCACCAAGAGCCAAACACATGTCCTCCATGTTTGGATTACCAACCAACTGCTTGGAGGCAAAGGTAAGATTAAATATATTTCTATAAGTGGGCCAGAGATTATCACAGATAAACCCATGGTTGCTACAGAGAACACAAAGTGTTCCCCAAGGAATAGTGTCCCCAGGATGGATGAACCGCAAAATGTGTCTGGCTTATTATTCTTATCAACCCATACTTTCATCTACAGTATATTCCTTTCTTCACTTTGGGGAGCACAACTCTCTCTCTAATGGACTGGTAAATCATCAGTGAACATCATGGTACCTCCACCCAACCAGGAAATAACTGCCAGGCTATTGGATCTAATAGCAGTACCCTGGGCCCATTGGGTTTGCCAGGATAGGGTGACAAGATTTATAGTGGCTGCAAAACAGGCTCTAGTTTGATCCTGATGCCTGCAGTCTGCAAACGTTCACTGTTTTAGCATGACAACTTAGAGTAGATCAAAGGAGCCCAGCAGCAGCTTAATGGCAGAGGGGGGTCAGAAGCAAAGTCAAACAAAAAGAACTTTGCCCAGATAAAAGTAACATTTTTTCCAGTTTTATGCCAATGAGTACATTAACCAGACACCCTTTCGCTTTCCTCCTTACTTCCAGGTCATAACTTATCCTTCTATTAAGCCAGATAATCAAGTAACTCTTCAAAGGGCTGAGCTACCCTGATCCTTTCACTGGTGACAGATGCCAGTTTTACTCCCAAGAAGGAAGTGATCGTACTAGATTCGTTTAAATTCATCTTTTTAATATTAGGTGTGCTCATAATTGATTCAGAAGCCAAAGGATAATTCTAAGGCATGATTATCCTTCAGGCTCAATATTTCACTGACTAACAACAGAATTCATCAGCTTTTTCATGGAAGGGTCAGCTACCATTGGAAATTAGAGGACAATGACCAATATATAGATCTGTCCACCTCCATATTTACAGAGATGTTGATCTGAATGTGAACAGCTAGTAATATCCAGTAACACAAAACTGGAAAGGAATGTGTACTACTTGGCCTTGATAGTTTATTACCCATGCAGAACAATCTGCAGAAAATGAGGTGAAACAGGGAGCATGGATGGATCTAATAATTTATAGCAAAAATGTTTCTTTTGCTGTTACAATGGCCACCCAATGTTCTTGAATGAATGAATGCAATTTGGAGCATAACTTGGGAACTGAGAAGAAGCCATTGCTCAAAAGCAGAAGCAAAATCAATAATTCAAACATGTGTTTGAGTTTCAGCACTGGTTACCTGTTGATGCAAGTTTCAAACTGTGGGTGTACAATTTGAATGTCCAGTATTTTGTAAGAAGTGTCAAAGAAAAGATTTTAGGTTATGGATAGGGATAGTAGATAATAAGTCCTTTCGGTACTACCGGTACCTTTTAGCCATAAAACGCTTAAATCCCCAGTTTTATCACTAACAACCCATCTAATTAGACATTAGCTCAGACTAGTTCAACCTGACTGCACTCAACATATGAAACTGCACTTGTCAGAATTCAATGGGTTCATATTCCTAATGTTGGTTGTTATTACACTAACTAATTGAAAGGACAGCAAACTAGGGAAAAATTGACTGAACTACTCATTATCTTTGTCTAGACATGTCTGTTCATTTGGTAGCAATAGTACGTAGACTTATGTACTGCTTCACAGTGCTTTACAGCCCTCTCCAAGCAGTTTATAGAGTCAGCATATTGCTGCCAACAATTCGGGTCCTCATTTTACCCATCTTGGAAGGATGGAAGGCTGAGACGACCTTGAGCCTGGTGAGATTTGAACTGGCAAATTGCAGATAGCCAGTAGTCAGCAGAAGTAGCCTGCAGTACTGCACTCTAACCACTGTGCCACTCATAATTGATGCTTATCTTAGCTCATAATTTGATGCTTCATTGTACAGCTTATCTTCAAATGACTCCTTAGTACATCTCAATGATTTCTAGTTGCAGGGATTAAAAAAATCCTCTGACAAGCTTTTACTTCATAGAAGTAGCAACTCTATAAAAACCCAGAATGGTGGTTTGAGGGCCTAGACCCACTGCAGGCTTCAGTGCAGAATTGTATGATTGCTAAGCATGAGAGACATATGAATTATAGTCATAAAGAAGTGCATTGAGGTTACTATTACATATACCTCTTATTTTAAAATAACCACCAGCACTTTGCAAGCGCAAGCCACTTATAGAGAAAATCACAGCTCTTTCAAATCTAAACTGCAGCTTCCGTTTGCTTCAGCACTTTCTACCACATACTTCAAACATGCTGAGAGAAAGCAAGAATTATCTCGATCTCAACAGCTGTCAAAAGCATTCTTATGCAATTTCTGAAAGGCTGGAAGGAAACTGTCCCCTGCTCTCAAGTATCCCAATTGCCATTACTCATAATCCCAAGGAAGAGGGGCCAATTACTGCACTTCTAGATTTCCCCCAACCCCTGCTCATCCCCAGAAATAACCACTTCCTCCTTTAGATTTAGAAATCCTAAAACAAGCTTAATGGGGTTCAAGAGGCGAAACAAAGTAATTCCCAAACGGTCCCAAAAAGCCTAAGAGGGAGAGAGAGGAAAGAAAATCCTCTCTACCCCCTCAACATTTTTTGGCCATTAAAAGGCTGTTTACTACAATTGCACCTGTTCAATGTAGAAGAAGACCCAAAAGAATCCCAGTTAAAAGACCCACCTAGACCACAGTAGCTGCTTTTTGCAGTGCTGTTCGAATTAGTTGGGATATGAATCCAACTCAGTGGCTTCCTTCTCTTAAGGAATCTTAATAGAGTTTACTGTGCTTGGGTTTTGAATGCAAAACTGTGCTTCAGAGCATGTGCAGCACTCCTAAAGCATCTCTTTGTAACTCCTGATACATAGATATTGTATGGCTTTTCCAGGAATTACATGGCAATATAGAGGGCAGTTTGGAGATGTTAGAAAAAGATTCAGTAATTTAAAGAAGTTGAAGATAGCATCGGTGGGTGCCTGTACCCACTTCAAATCACCTTTTTATCTTTCAATCTGGAGCACAGGCACTAGCAGAAGACAGCATGGGAAAATTCTGCTTAGCTGCTCAGGACCTCGCCAGTTATCAGGGAAGGAGGATCTAAGAACCATCATATTTTGATGAGCCTGAGAGTTCACCATATTTTGAGTCATTGTGAGAGATGGGTGGTACCTAAATTTGACAAATAAGTAAATACACAAACCTTCTGGGAAGGGTAATGTGATAACAGCCAGCTACATTTCTTTCCTGCAAACTCACATTTGAAAAGCTCCATGTCTCCAAGTCATAAAGGATTGAGTACAGAACAGATTTTGGACAAGACAGGGTTGTTACCAATTTTAGGTTTGGATTTGACATATGCATACTCTGGGCAGACTTATTATGCCTTGGAAGGACCAGATTTGTAGTTTGATCTTGGATCCAGATTATTTGCAGGATTTCTTAGGTCCATATCTCTCACCACACAATCTTAGAACTTCTATGGGGAATCTTTTGCAGGTGTGCAATACTCTACTATTATTATCAACAGCCAATTCTGCCTTCTCCTAAAGTGGTACAGATTATGGAACAAATTGCCATTGCAGTTGGCTCCCCTCAATTTAGGAGGAAATTTAAGCCATCCTTTTAGATGTTCAATTAAACCTCATTTATATCTACCTGGTACGAATATTTGTTACCCCATTTGGAGCCACAAATTGGATTGAATGCTTCCTACCTAGGCATTTTATCATGAACTGATCACACAATTCTTCTAAATCATTGCAGTGCAGTTATGAGGTCCAACTGATAGATCAAAGCAGCTGTTTTCTTCACATTGCTCCACAAAGTTCTTAGAATTCTATTAGGCCAATTTATTTCCCAAACAGTGCTCTTAAGTACTGATGTGTTCTATTTTCCATAAGGGAGTAAAACATGAGGAGGTATATTACACATATATCTGGTGAAGAAAGACCTGGATCTTACTGAGCTATGGAATTATACCTACCAATAGAGTAACTTCTGAAATGTTAACTTTTCAAGAATTGCAAGGTTAAAAAAATCTTCTTAGGGTTTCCCAAGATACTAAAAATGGGTGTTGTACAAAGCACATGGGTCTGAACGTATTAAAATATCCACCTCTAGAAAGCTTAACACACCTGCTTTGAAAGATTATTTCAAAGATTATCTCCATTATGTGTGTTCATGTATATGCATGCACAGCATCTTGATGGTGGTCCCAGACTATATATATAGGGACAATTTTCAAAGCAAATGCTTGGAGTCTAATGCAGAATGTAGCTGTTTTAAGGCTTTGATGCTTTCCTCATATTAACACACTTTACAAATTACTATTTCTAATGTTTCGTATGAAACTAGTTTTAAATTTCTGCACTAGGTTCTGCACAAGACTGGGATTACATTTTATATTAAACCCTAATGTGATCTGATTTTTTTTTAACTTAGCATACTCTGGGTTAGCAAATTGTGGTTTATAATAGCATTTAGTCTTATATACCACTCTATAGTGCTTTACAGCAATCGCTGGGTGGTTTATAGAGTCAGCATATTGCCACCAACAATCTGGGTCCTCATGTTACCAGACCTTGGAAGAATGAGAGGCTGAGTCAACTTTGAGCGTGTCAGGATTGAATGCCAGGTTGTAGGCAGAGTTAGCCTGCAATACTGCATTCTATCCACTGCGCCACCAGGGCTCCTGTGATCTAGCATGATGTAGAAATGCACTTAATTATGATTGATTCAACAAACAATAGTTAAGCAAATAATGGAACAAACTGATGCAGCAACCTAGTCACAGTGTAATTTATGAAATCAAAAGTTAGATTTTGTGCCAGGCCAAGTGCTGGACCCAGTCCCTCTTTTTGTCTCTGCAGAATGACAGTAAAAGAGGCAGCACAGGGCATGGAAGTGCATTATATACCAACTAGGTAACCTTCTAATTGTATCAGGAGCTGATTAGCCCTGAATTAGAAACTGCTGCTCAAGATCCCAATGTCTTGAATAATGTTTCTCAGTTCCAGGAAGGAAGTATTCTTACCTCACTTAAGAAAAGATCCTGGTGATTGCTATAAGTGGGCCTGGTGTAGACGAAGACAGGTAGAGCATAGTTATCATGATGTTGTTGAGAAATACGAAGGCCTTCTTTTACTCGAGACCTCACAAACTTGCGGCCATTCCCGGTGTTGGCCAATTCAGATTCCAAGTAAATGGAAGGGAAAAGAGCAGTACTCTCCTTCCAGAGCCAGGCCAGGTGATCGTTCCGTGTCTTCTCTACATCAGGACAGTGACCAGTGTAACTATCCTGGTTGTTGCGATAGTCATGGTTATAGCAGTCTGGGAAGAGGTAGTAACCCCAGAGCTGTCGTGGACGAAAGCTCTTGGCATACCGCAGTGTCTCCCTCATAAAATCACAAGCCGATGATTCAAATTCATACTGGGCCTCCTTCTTCAATTGATCTTCTTGCAATTTAGGACGCCGAGCCAGCACGAGCTTACGAGAGGCATTCCGGTAAATGTCTTTGGGCTGCCAGTTTCGGATCCAGATGGGTCTCCACTCTTCCCAGTCAATGACTGCCAGTCCCTCCTTTGAATCGGACCGAATGTATTTTTGAATGCTCTCTGTCAACCGGATCAAATGTCTCTCCAAACTGCTGTTTTGTGGGACACCCCCATTAATTGGCACTTTGTTCGCATCATAGTAGGGATAAAGGCCCAAGCGTTCTCTATAAAAAATGGTCAGGTTCTGGTCCACAAAGCCCTCATTAGGCGAGGCCTGAACATCAAAAACAGAGTAGTCCAACTGAACCTTGAAGCGAGGCTCACAATCCTGGGTGGGTGCATTCCAAGCCACAATAAAGGGCCTCCGGGTGAAGATGGGGGTGAAAGCAGGCTTGTCATACTGCCCAAGAGCACCAGCCACAGCTAGGAACATGAGCCATGGCACTGCCAGTGCATTGCCTCCCTGCATTCTCTCCAAGTCACTTAAAAACAGAATGATGGCAGATCAAAGCCTGCAAAGAATAAAAGAAGCGTTATGACAAGCCTTCCTCAACAGGAAGTAAAGAAATAGCACCCTTAAAACATTTGCAGAGCTCGAGGCTGGGCAAGATACTGTAATTTTGGAACCAAGTAGAAACTCCATCCCTCTCAAGCAATGGAATGTCTAGTCTGTGCTATTAACCAGGCAATGTTTATTATTAGTTTTTGAAGAATTCCTCAAATTTAACTTGGATCTGTTCTGCCAACAATAACCTTTTATTGCATTCAAAAGTTGGGAAAAACCAGACCTTCTTAATTTGGGATGTAAAATGGAGGCCTGAAATACTCTCATCAGGATGCACCTAACATTCTGGTTTACACTGATTTACAAAGTTTGTAGCAGAGCTGGAAAATGATTTATTCTTAGAATTCCTACTACAAAGTCTAGTGTTGCAGGATTGCATCTATCCAATAGCCAACATTCTATTTTTTCAGCAATGTCAACAATTCAAACAGCTGCTACGGTATAATCCTTGTATGACCTGTCAAAATCTGTTTGCTCCTCGCCTGAGACTGGAGCAATTCCTCCACAGCCTACAGAAACGAACAAAAGCAAACAATCAACAGTTGATATGACTATAATAGTCATATCCATTTTTCTTCCTTGAAGCCTTAAGACTCAGTAGCATATGACATGCGTGTAATATATCTCCTGAACAATTTCAGGCTCACCAGTAAAGCAACTACACTTCTCAGGGAATATTCTTATCTTGCCTCCCAAAGGGACGTTTCCCTAACTCAGTATGAACTGATTGTATCTGAAGAAATTGTATCAGAAGCACCATGGAGTTCATCAGAAGCACTTGGACACTCAGAAAGAAACAAGTTGATCAATTTGATTGTGGAATAGGAAATGCTCCCTTCAGTGTGCTAGGGCTGTCTCCCAAAAGAATTCTATTTCAATAGAATCGGCGCAGAGGGATTTGAAGAATTCTATGGAAACTCTCCCCAAATAAGGTTAGTTTCTCCGAAGCAACAGTTTTCAAACTTTTTCAGGACCCAAGTTTGGAAAAATTCCCTAGAAACTTAGTCAAGAGGCAAAATTCTGGTGAAAGAAAATTGGCTGAATTAGAGCAAATCCCCCCCCCCAATCTGTCAAGGAACTTTAGGGTTGTGAAACAGAGTTTGAAAAACCGCACTTTGCATTGACTGCATGTCCCCTTCAAATTTCTGCTAATGTCTAAAGATGCTTTAACTTCAAATTGAAAGAAAATGAGCGCCACAGAAACCCCACTCAAGCTCTTTCCACAACTCGTACAAGTTAGTAGGAGCCTTTCCTGTTGCGAGAAGATCAGCTCCCACCCTCGTACTAAGTTAATGGGACTAAAGCTTTAACGTTTTCAAGCAAAAGAGCTCTTGAAAAGTTGCTTTCTTTGGCGGAAAAAAAAAAGAAGCCAAAGAAAGCCCCTATCAAATAACAGGCGAGAGGAAGGCGCAGGGGGAAAATGTGGATGTCAGCAACTGTTGAAGTAACAAAGCCACACAAGAATGCTGGCCTTCAGGAGCCCCTCCTGAAGCCAACCAGACAAGAGGCAGAAGCCTCAGCAGAGAGTGAAAAATCGCAGCGAAAAGGAAAAGCGATCCCGGCGTGTGCAGGACCAGAGAAGCGCATCCTCACGTGCTACCTAAAACAACTGCTTAAAAAAAGGGCGACGCTCCGGAGTTGCGAGCGAAAGCGATCTAACTCACCCCCTTAAGTTCAGGAGTTTGGAAACGGGTAGTTGAAGCCAAGAACACAAACCGGATTCCTCACCCACCCTCCACGGGATTCAATCCGGACTCATAAGAGGGGGGAGAAAAGTTCCCGGAGAAGTGTGTCTCTCTCACACACACACCCCATTCAGCGGCTCCGATCTTTCTCGGATCGAGCAGGCATTTTTCAATCAAAGAGAGCTAGGAGCTTTGCCAAAACAAAACCAAACAACAACAAAAAACCACACACACACACACACACACACACACAACCCCAAGCAGAGAAAGGGACCCGCAGCCTCGCAGGAAAACTGAGCCTTCCGCAGACGAGCTGAGGGATTCCCGAATCAGGATCGGCTCTGCAGAAACAAAACACCTGAAAAAGTGATCTCGGACAACCCGCATTAAACATTCCCCCCGCCCTCCCCACGCGCCTCTTTCTTCCCAGCTTCAGCCATTCTCTGCCGATTCAAATTGTCAGCCAACTCTGGATTTTGCTTCCAAGTAGTTCCTCCATAAGTTTCTCCTACTCTCCCCCCCCGCCCCCTCCCCCAATATTTCAAATACACACACACACACACACCCTCCTCGGGCTTCTCCTTGGAAGAACTCACCTGGATATTGAACTCATCCACCCCCTTGGCCAGCTTTAAGTACAATGCCCTCGCGGGTACAGAGTGCGCGGTTCTTAAAGGGACCTTGATCCCGGTACCACCCACTCTCTTCTCCGGCGCCTCAACTTTTCCTTTAAAAGATCGAGGGGGGGCGGGAACGGAACGATGCCGAGTTAAAGACAGGGGCGTAGTTCCCCCATCGACGAAAAACTTCACTCCAAGCAAACTGATCTGGGAGAATTATTAGAACCGAGAGAGAAATAAGAGACACAACATCTTCCAGAATCTCAATTTTTCACCGTCAGCTATAAATACAGTATATTTATCTGCATCTGAATGCTTTTCTCTCCCCCCTACGGCGGTCACTTGGTATAATCCAGCTACTCCTTGTGCGCTGAGCGCGGCTCGCCTCTTAAAGAAACAAGAGTAATTTCTTCCTAGGCGGGGTAGATTGTTGGTGAGGCGAGCCACGCTTGGGGCACCCGAAGTAGCTGGGTTATTTTTTTTTAGTCACAGGTGTCCCAAAGCAGCCCATGAGAAGAGCAACTGTAGCATTTGATGTCTTACTATTGATTTTCCCCCCTACAGAATCGGAGAAGGACAAATACATCACTACAATACAATATTTCTCCGATTATGTAGAAAAAAATCAATAGTAAGACATCAAGTGCTACAGTTGCTCTTCTCATGGGTTGCTGAGGGGACACATGTGACTACAAAACTGCCCATGGCAGCTGACGGCGCCTCTCCTATGTGCAAAGTACACTTCCAAACGGAGTGAATCGAGTGGTTTTTATTCATATTTGCAACTAAGAAAAGTGGCTTTTAAGATCACGGGTTGCCATATAATTTAAGGCTTAATGAATCCCTGTTGGCGTTTAGGATTTAGAAGGAGGTCCGTTTAGCAATCCTATAAAGTTACTTCTCCCAAAAGTTGTTGGGATGAAGCTGCTGTCGTTCCCATTCACAGGTCAGAAAGCAGCTAGATGGGAAGATAAAGAGTTTGGTCCCCATCTAACCCGATTCCGCATTCCCTCAACTGACCCAGCTTCTAAAACTACCTTCTGGTACAGTGACTTGTGCAAGCACAATTAGTGAGGTGCTGCTGGTCAGGCTGTGGACTTATAGTAAAGGAGAAATTTGGCTCTCAGACTTGCTGGTTCAAAATTATAGCTAGTTTTCAACTTACAACCACAACTGAACCCATGATTTCTGTTGCAAAATGAGACAGTGGTTGTGTGAGTTTTGCCTATTTTTTTACTTTTCGTGCCACTGTTGTTAAGTGAATCACTGCAGCTAAGTTAGTAATGTGGTTGTTAAGTGAATCTGGCTTCCCCATTGACTTTGCTTGTCAGAAGGTTGCAAAAGGTAAATCGCATGACCCTGGGACACTGCAACCTTCATAAATATGTGTCAGTTGCCAAGTGTGTGAATTTTAATCACATGACTGTGGGGAATGCTGCAATTGTATTAACTGTGAAAAGCAGTCGTAAGTCACTTTTTCCAGTGCCATTGTAACTTTGAACAGTCACTAAATGAATGATTGTAAATCGAGAACTACCTGTATCATTTGTTCCTAACTGGCATCTGCTAGGCATATTGCACGATCCCAAAGGTGCTTTTTAAAAAGGTAATTGGATTTTCTGTTTCCTTGAAAACATTTCACTTGTCATTCAAGAAGCTTCTTTAGTTCTCTTCTTGGATGAGAAGTGAAATGTCTCCAGGGAAAAATAAAGAAACTCCAGTTGCTTTTTATAAAAGCACCTCTGGGACAACCATGACTTGTATGACTGAGAATCTCCATAGACCCATGTTGGCGAACCTATGCCATGCGTACCGGAAGTGGCACATAGAGCCATTTCCCTCAGCATGAGAAAGGTCGCCTGGAAGAGCCCCACTGTGCATGTGTGTGCCCACTGCCACCTGACAGCTGATTGTTGGGTATCTGGCGTGCATGTGCAGGGGGCGTAGGGGGAGTGCGTGGGAGATGCATGCACATATGCAGATGCACTGTGTGCAAGGGGGAATCGCATGCACATGCACAAAGATGAGCGGCATGTGAGGGAATCATTTGCGCAGTTGCAGGGTGCACAAGGGGGGAATCATGCAGGTGCACAAGGGGGGATTGCGCATGCATACTTAGAGGGGGAATCAGGTGCATGTGCAGGAGGTGTGTGGGGGGCAACATGCATTGCCTTCTGGGTGCTGGCAAGCGAGTGAGCATAAGCGAGTGCGCACGCAATTATCGGCACGGGAGCCGAAAAAGGTTAGCCACCACTGCCATAGACTATCATGTCCATCATTTCCTCACTTCTCTTTGTTGGAGCTAAAAGCTGTAGGCCAACTCATTGAGAAAGTGCTTGCACCCAAGGAGAAAACAGACAAGAGTCCATTTTGAAAAGCCCACTGAAATGGAGGAGTGGGTAGGTCTGGGCTTTGGGGAAGAAGAGAAGCCAATTAAAGCATTTAGCTGTTTCTGCTTCCACCAGTTTTTCTGAGCCACCTCTAGCAAGAAGAGCTATGACAGCCTTGAAAAAGGCCCACTGGCTGGCCTCCCTCCTTTCTAACTGCATCTCTTGGTAGCAATTGGTATAAGGATGACCTTGGGAGCACTGGCTCTATTATTGAGGCACAAAGCAGTTGCTATGTCCACAGGCTGGAGTCCCTCAGCGTATTCATTGATTATAGACTGCAGATAAATGGCTGCCAGAGGAGCAGTGCAGTTTTGAGTGAATGGCCATTGTCTGGCGAAGGAAAATCTTTTTTCCCAGCAATGCGCCAGCCGCCTGACTGGGTGGGTTTTGGTTGAGCTCTCCCATGTCCTGGCAACAGGGAGGATTCTACTCTTGAAACAATTAACACATTCTGCCTAACCAGCATGCTGGAGATTTTCCAAAGTGCCACTAGAAATCAAGAAGAAAAAAAGCTTCTGACAGCCAAAATGCCCAATGCTTGAATAGGGTTCACTACTGTTGTTTGGTTCTCTTGTACACATGGATCCCATTGTATAAACATACATCACTAAAAAGCTTGTCTGGGAGTTGATGGGAACTTGAGAAACTGACATGTCCCTGGCTTTAATAAATGCCAGCTGCATTATAGAGCATCCTAGACTTTCAAAAGGCTACTTGCAATTTCTGCCTCTTTTAATCTGACATAGAAAAACAGGTGGTAGCTGTACTTCAATCTCAGGTGTACCATTACCTTCTTGGCATGAATAGAGAGGACCAAACTAGTTTCGACACCGTTTCCAGAACAACTCAGTCAGTGCTTCCCCAAGTAAGTTTTCCCTATTTGGTGTCTTCCAGCTAGGAATCATGGGGACATGATTATGAGAAGATTAGAGATTATGGGAGTTGATCCAACACAACTGGAGGGCACCAGGTTGGGAAATCCCAAAGGTGCTTTTTTTCAAGAGGCAACTGGACTTTTTTTGTTTTTCCTTGAAGGCATTTCACTTCTCATCAAGAAGCTTCTTCATTGAAGAAACTTTTTGGTGAGAAGCAAAACATCTTCAAGAAAAAACAAAGGAAGCCCAGTTGCCTCTTGAAAAAAGCACCTTTGGGAGAACCAGGACCTGAATGACTGAGAATATCCATAGACAGGTTGGGAAATACTGTCCATACTATTTTGAAAGGTTTTCTTTGAGCTGATTTTGAGATTCTCTTTGGCATTTGATTGGCTGAGGCACTGGCCATATTCCATGAGAGGAACATGACTGGCATCCAGTCAAGTTTATTTCTGTGTTTGTGTGTGCATGAGAGAGAATGTGGGTGGGTGAGGAAGTGTAGCATTTCAGAAAAGTTTTTTTTTTCTCTCCCCCTTTTGGCATTTTCTAGGCTTCACACAATTGCAAAGAGTTTAAACATCTTACTTTCAGCAATTAGCAGTGCAGAGGACTTGCCTTTCCTTCCTGTGTAGGAAATTATTCTGCCTAGGCCCTCATATTTTAAGGGATCCACCCAAGATTTCCCTTTAAATGAATCAATTTCATACGTCAAAAATTGTACCTTTAGTGGAAATCTGCTTCAGCAGTATTTTTGGCAACATTCAGGACATAATGACATAAAAATCACCAGATTTCCCCCCAAAAGGAAAATGTACCTGCCTAGAAGCACAGCATGTTCAGGAGTCTGCTACAGCAGCTGCCGGCAGAGTTTCTGGAAGGGCATTCTTGTTGCATCATAATATAGATTATCTATCATTCTTGTCCCCTGCCTACTCCTGATTGCTTCTTGGGGAGCCACAGTTCCCCACAGCTTCAAGTTTCTTACAACTAGAACTTACCATTTCCTGGTTTACTAGTCTGATGTCCTGCCTAACCATTACACAAAATTGGCTCTCTTCAGTATATCAAACTCAGGCAGAAAAAGGGTTACTTGAATAAACCATAGCTAACTTAAGGAAGAATAGATATTTTATGTAAAGGCCGCCTAAAGGATTCTTTGTTTTTATTACTTCCTTAACATTCCTCAATACAGTTACAATTTTTTAAAAGTATTCCTCAGAGTCAGATTAAAGAAATGAACTGTAAACCACAAAATGTTACATTTGTCCTCTGTCTTTCTACTATTCCAAACCCCAGTGCAAGAGGAGTTTTGGGGGGCTTTTAGTGTATGGCACATGTTAGCCAGGGATCACCGAGGTGGCTGGCTGGCTGCTACCATGAAAGGATGTTTTTTCTGGGTGGTGTTATCTTTACCTGAGGGATGCCTGAATGCTGGTAGGGATTCGGGGGAGGCTCCTTTCTTGTCCCTGAGCAGCTTATTCGCTCATGGGAATTGAACTGCCAAGCTGTTGACCTCAGCAGTGTGCAAGCCCAGTGTCTTACCACATAAGCCACCACAGATACTTCACAAGAGGAGTAATCACAATTTACAAGTTAATTGTTAGAATCACTAAACTAATTTAAGTAGTGCTGACATTTGCTGTGTTGAGGTTTTGTATTTATTCCCAAAAAGTTTATTTGTATCAGTATTGTATGAATACTGAATTTTGGGAAGAGGGAGAGTCAAATTTTGGATTTCTCTGAGAAATCCAAAGAAAACCCGCTTTGATGACTACAGTCATAATCAGAATTTGAATCTGAGTAATTTTATACCAGCGCCAGAAAATCTGGCCATCATAATCTAAAAATTTCCTTTGTCAGACTTCACTTCTCCAACCTGGTACACTCCAGAAATGCTGGGATTGAAGCACTTTGGGAATTATTTTAATTTTGCTAGCTGAGAACTCTTGTTCTGCAATGCCAATAGTTCTAGTGGTAGATGGTTGGGGAAGGGTTTTTTTTTAAAATTAATTTTATATTTGTCTTCCCAAAGACGCTTAGCATGGCTGTTTATGGCTAGCCTATTTCTGCCTAAAAGAAGTAAATTCAGTGGATATATTGTATGTATATCTGTCCAAATTAGAAACCAAAATTAGCAAAACATGGCTGAGTGGGAGCTGCACAGCCCACCAAGTTGAGACGAGAGTAAATATGGATAGGTGGAGCCATAATTAAGGCATCCATCTTGAAAACTTAATCTCAGTTACACTCTGAGCAAGAACTTTACTCCTTTTTAAGTAACAAAGCTACTTTTGGGGGGGTGGAAATAGGCTAGAACCCGTTATAGTTTGACTGGAAAAGTTTCCAGTGGTATTAAAAAACCTCTAAACCAAAAACTGCTGCTCCCCACTGGCAAAATTGCAGAGGGTGTTAGAGCAGATGGGTCCTTTAGATGCCCCCCAAAATGGTTGCAAGGGGCCTGATCAGCAAGAGAGCAGAAAATGGAGAACAAAGGACTCTACTCTCCCCTCCTCCTTTCCCTGAGAGCAAGCTTTAGCAGAGGCCTCCTCAAAAGCCCGACTCTTTCCACTTAATCAAAGGATCAGCTCCCAGTGAGAGGGGTGGCAGGGAATGAATGCACTTGAGCAAGGCAGCAAATCTCTTGAGATAAAGGCATTGCCACAGCTGCTCACAATGGAACTCTCAAAGGGGCTGGCTAGACTGGAAAGGAGCACAGAGCTTCATCCCACACAAAGGGACTGGAAAACTTCCAAATCCCAGCAGATAAATCCAAGAAAGGAGATGGCAGAGCTCTCTACAGATCTTAGGTTTAGAAAGGGCATAAAAAGTGATTTCCCATGTCATCGTTTGAATGTAAACATTGTCTTCTGCTTTCATTAAAGACATTCTTCCCTGGTCCATTCTTGCCTCTGATAAGGCCAGTATATAACCATTATTCAAGGCTTTTGAAAGACAGGCTGAAAGGGTCCCATCCAAAGCAAGCTCAGAGTTTGAAATGATAAGAGAGTTACTTTTTATTCAGTGCAATTCAACTATTGTTAAAATATGATCAGAAGTGTTTAAACAGGGACTGGAGAGCCACTGGTCAGTAATAGTTTAGTAAATTCCTGCTAAGGGCAGGGAGTTAGGCTAAACACTGTTCCAGCTTATTTCCAACCTTTGGATGCTTTGATTCTAAAGTATAGCATCCAAGCCAGATATCTCAGATACACTTTGGCTACCAAAATAAGAGTGGCGTTAACTACCTTTTTGCAGCTAACGTACAGATTTTTGAAAACGTGCACATCACCAGTATAGGGGTGATCATATTCAGAATTCTGCAGCTGGAACAAAGAGTTTAATCCTTTCCTTACTCACCATGCTCCTGTTGAAAATCCTTTCGGTCCATCTAACACATATAGTAGCTGATACATAGTGCCATTGAACACAGTTGGGGATTGCAGAAGAGATCAGCCAGGGATTTTCTCCCAATGCAAATAATTCCCTAAAGGAAGGATTTTCTCTGGAGCCGACTGAGGGAAAAAATCTCCAATCCACAATTCACATTTCAATAATTATCAATTCCACCCCTTCTCACATTTGAATCTGCAAATACGTATTTGGCAGGTTTTAAAGTTAGAGTGTTGTTGGTCTAAGCCCTGGTTCAATCTAGAGAATTAATTTGTAATAGTCCCATGGCTAAAGTATGCCCCAGATTTTGCTTGGTTTTTATAATGTGATGACTTCACTAACGTCAGGTGTAGAAGTAGCATGTTTGCACTGTCAGTGAAAGATGTGGCTGTTACTCATTTCATTTAAAACAGACTGGTTCTTCAAGAGGTGAGGAAAGAATGGATAGCCCAGTGGTGGGATTCAAAACTATTTACTACCAGTTCTGTAAGCAAGTCTTGGTGGGCGTGGCATTGCTTGGTAGGCGTGGCAGGGGAAGGTTACTGCAAAATCCCATTCCCTCTCCACCCCACTAATCTGCTTTCCAGCTCCTGTGCAGGGCAACAAAAGAAGACCCAGCCGATCAGCTGGGACTTGGGAGGCAGAGAATAAATGGGATCAGGGCCAGTCACAGAGATGGTATTTGCCGATTCTCTGAACTACTCAAAATTTCCGCTACCGGTTCTCCAGAACTGGTCAGAACCTGCTGAATACCACCTCTGGGATAGCCCCTACAGAATGAAAGTAAAAGCCTTCCACAGAAGGGTAATGGAGTAGATAACTAGCATGTGTGTGGAGGGGTTGGGGGTGGCAGGTTGTATAGCTTAGCATTGCTGACCACATTCTACTTTCAGACAGCAGCTGTTCAATACACCCAGCCTCCAAAATCTTCAAGCTACAACGTAAATGCTAGTGGTGTATACTGTGCATGCAGACACAGCTCACACAACCAATTGCTGGAGTCTGTAACTACACAGTCTGAGGGGGGAAAAAAGGCTGCATTTCTGTAACAGAAACATTGTGGGATAAGTACTGGTTTAATGATACTATAATATCCTTTCAAGAGAAACTTTACTTTGAGAAAATGCTGTGGATCAGCTTTGTACACTAGTTCTTGACATTAAACTCCATCCCTGGAGACTATCTGGACTTTGAGCATCAGTATGAAAGCAATTGGTAACTACGTACTTATTAGAAAACAAAGACAATACTAGATCTTAAGTGTTGCCACATTTTGTTATACTATCTGAAAAGTTCAGCCTACTATGAATTGCAATTGGTAACGATTACCAATTGAGGGGTCCTTGCCCAAACTATGCAACATCATCAGTGCTAGTCCAAGGACCTCTCCAAGGACTCCTCATTTCAACCCTGAGCTACAAATATTCTCCTTTATTGATTATCAATTGTTATTTATAGTAGGGTGAAGGTTTTAGAAAGCATAACAAAATTTAGTAACACTTAAGGACTAGAATTTTCTTTTTCCATTTTTCCATTTTGTATTTTTTCCTCTCTTCCTTTCGATCTATCATAAGGTTCACCTATCCAAGTGAACTCTAGTGCAATCATTTAATTGAATTGTGTTGAACTAAATTAAATTAGGCAATATTCTTCCATCTACGCATCCATCCATGGCTAAACCTGAAACCAGAGTCTTTAGGGTGTTCTATTCAAGAAAGGTTGGCTCTAGATACAAGTACCTATCCGCCACTCACACAAGTCAAGCTGCACATGTGTGGCCAGTCCTTGCACGGCCCTGTTCCCCTCTCAGACACACTCCCAGCCAGGCCTCCAAGCTACAAATGTTTTACATAAGTGCATAGATAACACATAAGTACTATATGCAAACCAGGTAATATACAGTCTTCATATGCATTTGGAACTTGGCATCTGCCTCTGTAAAATGTCAGTTTACAGTCCTATTTCTCATTCCTAGGAAAAAGAAAAAAAGAAACAAGAACCAATGGCAAATCAGGTTAACCACACCTACATACAATCCAGCAGGATCCCTAGCACCCTAGCCCAAGGATGGAAATCACAGCGGTACCTTTAGGTTTTTCCAGAATGCCAGTAGGGTGGGAGGCACATAGACATCATTTTGAATGATCTTTTTTACCTCTAGGACAGTGGTTCCCCAACTTTTTCAGCTTGGCAGCCCAGCTGGGGGGGGGGGGCAGAGGGGACAGGGTCATGCACGCAGTCTCAATTTGCACGTGTGGTGGGCCAACACATGCACACACTCAATTCGACTTGTGCGAGTTGACCTGCATGTGCATGTGTGTGCGCCAGTCCACCATTTGCACAGCCCAGTTCCAAATAGATCACGGTCTGGTAGTGGGCTGCAGCCCAGGGGTTGAGGACCCCTGTTCTAGGATATTAGCTCTCACATCTAATTTGCATCGCCTGCAAATGTATTAAGTATTCTCACCACAGAGGAATATAATAAATAATGATATAATAAATAAATACATTGAAAAGTCCAGGCTCCAGAATGAACATTGGCCGTTCATTCTAGTTGAGAAACCATAGATGAATCCTCCTGAACATGATTTTGAGTCAGCTATATACCTAGTCCAGGCATTGATCATAACAAAATGAGATTTATTTATTTTTGTCAAGTGTCTCATTGTAATCAAGATATATTCCACAGAATCCTACAATATATTAAGGAAGCTATTCAATCAAAAATGAGGGAATGTCGATCTGCATGATTAGTTTTGGACGTACTCATGCTGAGTTGTGATAATTCTGAGATTGTTTTAGATCAATTTCATTATGACCTGTTGTGGAATCTTTCCAAGTACTGATGTCAGACCAATTTATCCGAGGTTTCCTAAATCCCCCTTTTCTTCCCCTTGGAAGGCAGGAACAATACTCGCTCTTCCTCTGTCTGGAAGGTTACCCATTTTCCAGGATGTCTCACAAAATAACACATATACATTCAGTTAGATCACCTGCAAGTTCCTTTAGAATACAATAACTGTGGTATCCACAGTTGTCTGAAGAAACACATTCTATTTTTGGAGGAGACAGAAGCAAAATAAGAGTTGAATACCTCATTTTCCCCCTTTATTACTTGTTAAAATTTTGCCATATTTTCTGAGCAGCTGCTGAGGTGATTCTGTTCTCTTCCTTTTATTCAGAAGCCCTTGGTATTATTCAGCAACCACAATTTATTCTGAGCTTCAACTTTCCTGACATTATTAATATAGTTCTGTCCAACTCTTTTGTTTCAGGCCTTTACTAAGCTTTTTGTATAGCTATGTTGGCTTTTTTCTGATGTCTGCCATTTTCCCCTGGAATTGGATTTTTACTCAGGTGCTCCTTTCTGAGGAACTTCTTTCTACAAATCTTGAGCTGTTATTTCTATTTGCTTTTCCTGCCATGAAATCCTGCTTGGCATCATTGTAACATTTTCGATAAAGCAAATAAATGTTTTTTACTGGTTTCCCATTAGTGAGTTAAATTGCTGTCAATCCATCCTGGAGATGGCAAGAAATGCTACCATAAAATTTGCTATTCCCATTGCCCATCTTATCCTCTTCTGAATCACACCTAAGATGGTATTGCCCTCATTTGCACACCTCGGTATAGGCATATATTCTTCTCTCTTGACGTTCCTGCTTCAGAATGTCACTTAACAGCAGAGAAAACATCCACCAATCACAGCACTGCATGCATCTGACTTTCTGACTTTCAAGACTTTGCCATTCTTCTCTAGGTTGATTTATCTGCCTCCTCCAATATTCCAAATTGAACATTTCTCAAGTTTAAAATAAATGTGAAATATTAGTTCACATTATTTTAATCAGTCTCAGACTGAGAGTAATTCTGGAATAACGAGGAGTATGGATTTATTTATTATTTATTTTATTTTTTAAATTTTATATCCTGCCTTTATTATTTTTATTTTAAAAAATCCAAATTGCGTATTAGTAACCTATGTATAATTTGATTGTTTATGAGACCTCTGTTACTAAATGTTGTATCTTATGATTCTTGATGAATGTATTTTATTTTTTCTTATATACACTGACATCATATGCACCAAAGACAAATTCCTTGTGTGTCCAATCATACTTAGCCAATAAAGAATTCTATTCTATTCTAAATGACCAACATACCTAATACTCCTGTCTCCTCCTATTTTTTTCCACAAAAACAACCCTGTGAGGTATGTTGGACTGAGAGACACTGGCCCAAGGTCACCTAGTCAGATTTCATGCCTAAAGTCTAGAATTCATGGTCTCCCAGTTTCTTGTCTGGTGCCTTAACTATCAAGCCAAACTGGTTCAAAATATGTAAAGATAAAATGTGCTTCAAGAGCAGTGGTGGGATTCACATTTTTTTACTACAGGTTCTGTGGATGTGGCTTGGTGGACGTGGTAGGGGAAGGAGACTGTAAAATCTCCATTCAGAGGCGGGATTGGCCAGTTCTCCGAATTACTCAAAATGTCCACTACCGGTTCTCCAGAACTGGTCAGAACCTGCCGAATCCCACCTCTTGTCTGCATCATACCTACTCTGCTTGACCAGGTGAGATGGGCCAATGTAAATTCCCACCCCTGTTTATTCCCAAAGAGAAGGACATCTTTACCATAATCCTGCCACTCCCTATATCTTCTTTTTTGAGGGAACTGAAACTAGATTAGCTGCTGAGAAGCCACCTGCCCTCCTAATAGAAATTCCACAGAAGTTCTTGAGAATGATAAATACAGGGAAAGTGGCAAAGAGCACACAAATGTTTGGCCCTTCTTCCCAAAAGAAAACGTTGAGGTCTGCTTGCCTTCTCTCTAACTTGTTGGAAGCCTGGGCAGAAGATCATGTCAAAAACAAAGTAGGTGTTGTGGTTATCTGGAAGCAGGTGCAGACAGTGGAGGAGAGCGAGGACTTGGAGGAGGGGCTGGGACCATCAGGGAGTGGACTGCTGCCCTCAGAAATGGTGGGGGCTGGCAGCAGTGACGAGGAGGTTTCAAAAGAACCTGTGCTAAGTGCACATGAGCGCAGGATGCTTCGTAGGAGGGAACAGCTGAAGCTGCATAGACGACTCGGGAGTAAGGAGGCAATGTAATGGCCCCTCCTTCTAGGGAATATAAGCCTGGTTGCAAACGGTTTTTGCCTTTGCAGAAGGCAAAAAACGTTTGAAGGGTTAAGTGTGATGATAACAGACTGATTTATTTGAAGGTTTTGCTAATTGGACTACTTGGCTGCAAACCATCTGATAATTACAAAGAGGTATTTGTAGAGTAAAGCCGAGAACGTTTCAGTTTTTGAGTTTATCTTTGTTTCTGTTCTCGGGGAATTCGGCTGGGTCAGAACAGAAGGTGAGTTGTGAACTATGAGGAGACCCAATTGGGTATAATCATTAAGGCACAAGGCTAGAAACCAGGAGACCATAAGTTCTAGTTCTGCCTTAGGCACAAAGCCAGCTAGGTGACCTTGTACCAGTCACTCTCAACCCAGGGAGGGGGACAATGGCGAACTATTTCCAAAAAAATCCTTGCCAAGAAAACTAAAGGAATAGTCAAAGCAGTTGCCAAGAATACAAAATTAAATTGAATACACTATATAATAAACACACAATACACAATACAGAGATAAACTCAACATACCACATTGCCAGGCACTCCCCAAACATTCCTCTGATCACACCCATGCCTCCTTATCTGACAGTTTCCAAGGGAGTAGGTGGTGAAGAACAATAGATTTTACGGTGTTATTATAGTAAGAGAGAAAGTACTACTTGCATTATGGTCCAGTTAATGACTGTGATTCAGTCCCAATGAGGTCAGGTAAATCCTCCTTGCTTATTAATATCAAGTTAAGGATAAATAATTATGTTGTACTTCCTTTACCCACTGAAGGAGAAAGTTGTCAGGAATTTCTTGGCAAGATTGCTTGGCATAGATATATATAGCAGGCTGATATCTAATTCATACTTCTTTGAAAGGTCTGTAATTTATTTTTGAAGATGTGTTTCACCCATTATCTTTGATGAGATATTTGAAATTAGCCTCCAAAAACAGTGTTACTTTTATTATTCCTATATTTATTTTGATCCAGATGTTGTCTACATATTGGCAAGCTCATTCATGTGAAATTTTCAGCAAATGTGGATATTTTTTACATGGATGCAGCTCTTTCTCCCTTTTTCCTCCCATCCAATTTATTACTCTACCAAGCACTCCTTTTCAGTGAAAAGAAGATGTAGCAGTGAACTCCCAAATTCCAGAAGTCTTTCTCAACAGCTTCACTTATGTGTTAAAGGAGCAAGAGACAAAACACAACTCTTCGAGAAGCACATGCCACAAACTCTTATCCTGAATTTTGAGCCTTAGCATCGCTTTCTGAAGTCAAAAGAAATTAAAACCTCTGTAGAACACTACCTCAAATCCCATTTCAGCCAGGAAAAGATTGTAGTTGATGGTATTGAGATGGCTAGAACAACCTGTGACCACATATTCCTCCTGTTCATTTTTCATCATAGATCTGTAATAACAGACAGCAAAGCATTCCTGGCCCCATAATGAAGCCCAAGAACAGATTGAAATGAATCCTGATAATCAAGTGAATCAGAGAGGATTATTAAATAAATGTTCTTCTCAAAATATATTTATCCTTTGATTGCCTGAAAAAAAAACCTCTGTTCGATGTACTTCTGCAATAAACATGGTGGTGGTGAAGAATAATTTATTGACCTCTATTGTGAAAGAGGTAGACACAACCTTGAGTCAAGAGCAGTTTCTGGTGACAAATTGATGCTTTCATGTAGTTTTCTTACAAGCAAAATAAAAATGGTTGGTCATTTTCTTTTTCCAAGACATTGTAGCAGGAGAACCATATTAAGACTTTAGTAGCCAATTGGTAATAGCCAAAAATCAGAAGTCAAATTTTCGACTACCACAGTTTGACAACATTGTAGATGAACAAACTTGATTCAAAGACATCTAATAAAGTGAGCTGTAGCTTACAAAAGCATGCCTTTTAATCAAATTGTTAGCCTGAATAGGGCCCGCCGGATTTGTTCTATTCTTCTCCAGGATCTTTTTTTCAGGCTTCCCAGCCTAACCTACTAAGATTTTATGGTGACTTCTCATCCAAGCACTAGTCAGATCTCACCCTTCTTAGTTTTTTTTAAAATCAGCTTTCAAATTGGCTTATTTTAGAACCACTCTGATGTTTCCACCAATATCCCTTTGAGTGTCATTCTGGTTATTTAATTGCTATAAGTTCCCTCAAAAAACCCAAGAAAGCTAATATGGCTCAATCCAGGAGACGAAGTAAGAAGGGGGATGAGCTGAGACACTAAGAAGGGAATGGACATCCTGAGGTATGACATGAGAAGAAACACCAAGGGTGAGGAAAGAAATGAGCGAGAAACAATACTGGGGGAGAGGAAGGAAGCCTGTGAAGAGGGATCCTAGAAAAGGCACCTTAGCACCACTGCATTTGAAGTTGCTTTTAAGCAACTTCTTCTCCTAGAGCCACCAATACTACTGTATTGGCAACACTGCTGCCCAGTCTTCTCAGAGACCCCAATTTCTCATAGGTGGATCCCATCCATGTCACTTGAGTGCAACAGGATTAATTTTCAATTTGAGTTTTCCAATTCCAACCTTCGAGCCTTCATCCAGTATAAAATAAAGTGGCTGTGAAATATTGCAGCCAAGGACTAGGATCAACTAGCTGAAATATTTCTCCTCGACATCTAGTTTCTATGGCTCCAGACGCATGTCTAGCCCAGGTCCTTTCAAAGTGGACCTCAGGAATTGCAAACAGTCCTGAAAGACTTCCACACCTGCTTTCCTGTACAACCTCTTACATCAGACCACAGCAGGTTTTGTCATCAGTTTCCCACTGCGCTGTTGGCTATCTGCAGAGGTTTTCTCTCTTTTACGCCCGAGAGCTGCTCTTCTTATAGGATGTGACCCATGGATCAGCCCAGTGTGATTATTATAAAAGCCATCGTTCACTTTTCCTGTTAAAAGTGAAAAAAAGGCACATCCTGTCAAAGAGGTGACGCAGAGTTCCATCTGACTTCTTGATAGGGCAGGAAACTCATATGCTGCCTGAGCTGAAGGAAACTACTGAAATATAGGAAGCTGGTCTCATAACAGGAAATCTGAAAACACTTGCTGACATTCCAGAACGAGGAGTGCTAGGCTGCCTGCCTAATTGCTGGAGTTGCTTCTTTCTCCCTCTCCCTCCCTCCCTCCCTCCCTCCCTTCCCTCACTGATAGCTTCCTAGTCATCCACCCAAAATTCCCTGATTGCCTCCCATTGGAAACACCTTCATTTAGGGCAGCGGAAAGATCTTACAGATCACTTTTAAAATTTCAGTGCCTTTTATAAAAATAAAATAAAATATCGATTACAATATTGGACGGTGGAGAAATCCAAAAGGAATGAAATAGCTTAAATTGCAAGTCTAGCCCAGCATTCTATAACATTGCAACCCAGCAGTTGTGTCGGGACTAGAATTGGCCACATTGACTTGGGGTTTTGAGAAATCTGCTTCCAGATTAATGTGACTCAGTATAAGGTAGGACCCTGCCACCTAAAGCACATTTGCTATGCTTCTTTTAGCTCTACTCCTTTTAGCACAACATACTTAAAAAGTATTCTTTTGTTTGTTTACTATTGCTGTCCATTCCAATAACAATGACAATTAACAATTAATCATTCTGAATTTGATTGTAGATGGCCTAGTCCATACTCTTTGAACTAATGGATACATATGGAATTTGTATCCCAAAAAACATAGATTTTTACAGAGCAGTTCTTGGCCAAATAAATAAATATTCAGTGTGTATTTTTTATGGTAAGGTAGGTTTCCATTTGCATTTTGTACAAGAAAATGTTGAAATTAAGATTTTGGATCTGCTTTTTAAGTGTAGATTAATGCAAAAACAGTATGAAATGGATGCATACACCTGGACTGATAAAAGAAAGTAGAACGATACATGTATGTCTATTTGTACTGTAAAATTTGAATTGGAGGCCTGCCTTAGCACAGGTACTTTTTAGTTCTACCCAGGTCATAAACCTGATTTTGGCCTATACTACATCAGATAATAGAGAAGGACTGATATAATTTATTTGAAAATATTATCCCCCCCAAAATGTACAAATAATTTGATTGTACTCACACATTGCATTAAGCTATGATTTGTGTGATGACCCGTAGTCTCTCAAAATAAACCAAAACGCAAAACATACATTAAAGTCTGGTAATGCCTTCAACTTAACTTCACTGTTTTATTAGGCACAGTTTAAAGTCACAAAAGTAAATAATGAGGCAAAAAGAAAACCAAAACAAACCATATTGACGAGAGTTCCAAAGCAAGCCAAGATAATTAATCATACATTCCAAGAAGATAACGGGGAGAGTCCATGGGAAAAACGCCAGCAAAAATAAACTTCTTTCAAATGAAACACTAAACTTTGACTCCAGCAATTCTGACTGCGTAGTTACAAACTTATATACATAGCTCCCAGCTGCAAGCCATGAGGAAGATCATGGTAATCTTCTCCTGAGTAGACCTTGCTTTTCCCTAATCCTGTCCTCCCTGCATGACCTAGGATGGATAGGGGATGGGCCTGGATCCTCCTCTGATTGCTCAGCTGGCCTCTGCCCTTCCCCAGCTTCTCCACCACCTCTGGAGCCACATTCCCACTCCTCTTCCTCAGAGTAAGTCTCCACCAGGGGCATGACACTATCCCCCCTGCAGGGCCCTCTCCCCCAGACCAGGCGGATGAGGATGTTGAGGAAACCGAGCGTGAAAGTCCTGGACCAAATGAGGAGCATGAACATCAGTGGCATCGACCCAGGTGAAGTCCTCTGTTCCATAACCTTTCCATGCCACCAAATACTAAAATCGGCCTCACAACTGGCGTGAAACTCGGATGCTATCCACTAACAGGGAACAATGAAAAACAGGGTGGATATGCATGGTCCATGGCAGGGAGAGATGATAAGCCACAGGGTTGATCACCGCCTTGATCGGAAAAGATCCTAAGTAACGGTGATCAAGCTTTTTCAATGGTCGCATCATTGGTAAGTATCGAGTAGAGAGTCAAACCCGATTGCCTACCGCTAAAGGCGGATCATCATGATGATGTCGGTCTGCAAACCATTTATAGTCCTCCTTGGCTCTCTCTAGTTGATCGTGGACCATGTGGTGCACGGCTGTTAACTCCTGCAAGAATGTATCCACTGCCAGAACTGAGGAATCAGATGGGGCTAAAGGGAAAAGTCATGGATGAAACCCATAGTTAGCAAAGAAAGGGGACACACAGGTGGATGCATGTTGAGCATTGTTATAAGCGAATTCTGCCACCGGCAGCACTTCCACCCAATTGTCTTGTTGAGTATTACTGAAACAGAGGAGGTACTGCTCCAAAATAGCATTCACTCTCTCTGTCCCCCTCATCAGTTTCGGGGTGATGAGCAGATGACAGACACACCTGAACCTGCAGTTTTGCAAGTAGGGTCTGCCAGAAGCGTGCCGTAAATTGTACCCCCCGATCTGATACCATGTGGTCTGGTAACCCATGCAACAGGAAAACATGGAAGGTAAACAATTGAGCCATTATCTTGACCGATGGAAGACCCACACACAGAATAAAGTGGGCCATTTTAGTCAACATATCCACCACCACCAAAATGGTTGTGGAACCATTCGATGGTGGTAACTCAACGATGAAATCCAATGAAACTGCCCCCCATGGTCATTCTGGCATGGGCAAGGGCTGCAAGAGACCAGGGGGCGCACCAGGAGCATACTTGGCTTGGCGACGGATCCCACAGGACGCCACATATCCTGACACATCATGTTTAAGTCTCAGCTACCAAAATGTCCTAGAGATGAGGTGCAGTGTTTTGAACACCCCAAAATATCCCGCCGCCGGACTATCATGACATTGATGTAGGATAAGGCCATGAAGAGCACCTCCAGGCATGTAAATGCAATCATTGAACCACAACAGGTCCCCAATATATGCCCAAGGAGCCTCTTATCTCCCATTCTCATCCAATTCTCGACATCGAGCTGCCACAAATGGGTCCTGCCGCTGCGCCTCCTGAATCCTCACTCGGAGATCCACAGGTTCCTCGGTGGCTGCAAACCACTCCAACGGAATCACCGTCCGGGGCAAGATTTTATTCTCCCTTCAGGTAAACTCGGGCTTCCAAGATAGGGTATCAGCGCGTTGATTCCCTCCACTCGGAACATAGGTCACCCAGAAATCAAATCAAGCAACGAATAAGGACCATCTCACCCGACGCTGGTTCAATGTCCGAAGTATACGTAGGTGTTCCAAATTGCGATGATCCACCCAAACCTCGATTTGGTGACGAGCCCCCTCCAGGTGGTGCCGCCATGTCTCAAAAGCAACCTTAACCACCAATAGCTCCTTGTCCCAAATCGTATAGTTGTGCCCTGGAGCCGACAATGTCCAGGAATAATAAGTGCACGGGAACAAGGTGCCTGCGGGAGCATAGGCCTGGAGGAGCATTGCACCAACAGCCACATCGGAAGCATCTGTTTCCAGCACAAATGGCTGGCCTGGGTCAGGTTGTTTGAGGATAGGCTCGGAAGCAAAGGTGACTTTCAACGCCTTGAAAGCTGCCTGCTCCTCAGCACCCCAATGGAACTTCTCCCCCTTCTTGAGCAGATTAGAAAGGGGAGCAATCAAGGCAGCAAAGCGGGGAATAAACGTGCGGTAGTAGTTCGCAAACCCCAACAGTCGTTGCACATCCTTAACCCGCTGTGGAGGTTCCCACGCCGGCAATGATTGTACTTTTTCTGGGTCCATTTCCACCCCGGCAGGTGAAATACAATGTCCCAAGAAGTCAATTGTGGTTTGTGCAAACTGACATTTCTCATGCTTAGCAAACAGGCGGTTGGTTATCATGCAAACGTTGCAACACCAGCCGCGCATGTTGCCAGTGTTCCTGCAGGGAGTCTGAGTAAATTAAAATGTCATCTAAATAAATGACCACGAATTGATCCAACAAATCATGGAAAACATTGTGCATGAAATGCATGAACACAGCTGGGGCATTGTTTAATCCAATGCGTAGTTACAAACTTATATACATAGCTCCCAGCTGGAAGCCACAACAAGGAGAATCATGGTAATCTCCTCCTGAGTAGACCTTGCTTTTTCCTGATCCTCTTTTCCCTGCATGACCTAGGATGGATAGGGGATGGGCCTGGATCCTCCTTTGATTGCTCAGCTGGCCTCTGCCCTTCCCCAGCCACCTCAACCACCTCTGGAGCCACACTCCCAATCCCTGTTGGCTGTTCCTCCTCTTCCACCAGGGGCATGACAATTTGTTTAAATACTTCCAAATAATTTGTTGAATAAGCCACATTAGAAAAATTAATGTATTGTAGTACTAAGACTTTTAAATTCCAATGACTGACTTCAATTATATCCTAAAACTAAAACTGAACAAGCTATCTTAAAGCTTGGTGTAGTTGACTCTGCCAGAGTGGTTTAGTTCAGATGCTTAGCTGCTGCTTGTTAGGTTTAGTGCTTCTGCTTAGACATCATCAAAACATTTTGGATCCAGTAGCTTCACAAATTAGAAGTATCTGAAGATATATTAATAAAAAACACAAGCTGGAAATGTGGAAGTCTATATCTGGTAGCTGTAAAATGTCACATTCAGCAAATCCTTCCAAGTTTAGACCTATTTTTGTTCTCACAGCACTCCACCCTGCTGAAGCTCAGAGCAAGAAGTTGCCCAAAGCAGCAAGGTTCACAGAAGGTCTGATTACAAAAAAAAGGCACGTGAGCCCAGGACAAACCTACAGAGGAATAGGAACTGAGATTTGACTAGCAACAAAGGCACTTTTTAATAGGAGCCATACTGTCAAAGTGCAGGCTGAGTTAGATTCTTGCAAGATAATTGTTAACCAATTGCTGAAAAGCAGCCATGCTGTTGGGATTGAAGCTGATGCTTTCAACCAGTGACTCTAAGACTTGTTGAAACATCACTTGAGTATTAATCAGTGCTGGCCTGAATGCCTTTAGCTTGAGTAATTAGCTTGAGTAATTATGCTCTAGCTTGAGTAATTATTTTCTTTTGGAAACCGGAAGCATGTTCTTCATTCGTATGGAAAGGAGTTCACGTTGACTGGGCTTTGAAACAACGAGCAATTTTGTCTATAAAGTGTGCAACGATAGCAAGTTAGTTTAGTTGTTGAGGCAACTAAATGCAAATTCAGAACATAGAGAGAATCAAGGAACGACAACCAGACAGACAGAATGGGCATGCTCTGGGTCCCAATAATCAAACAATGACACCTGACAGGAAGCAGACCTTCCCAGTCACAGTACATGTCCTTTGGAATAGTAGAAGAGTATCCCATGGTGATACAGTGGTAAGAATGCAATATTACAGGCTAATTTTGCTGACTGACTGCAGTTCGGCAGTTTGAATCTCACCGGCTCAAGGTTGACTCAGCCTTCCATCCTTCCAAGCTTGGTAAAATGAGAATCCAAATTGTTGGGGGCAATATGTTGACTCTGTAAACCACTTAGAGAGGGCTGTAAAGCCCTTTAAAGCACTAAGTCTGAGTGCTCTTGCCATCCTCCAAAGATTCATATGCTTCTACCCTGACTATTTCTGCGTTCATAAGTTTCTGGAAATGTGTCTTTTCTCCCCAGCCGTTAAATTAAAGCAGATGAAAAGTCTCTTATAAGAATTGAGGTGTGAGGTGGGATAGAGCTTGAATGTTTCCTCTTCTGAGATACATAATTCTTCTACGTGTCATCATTTATCCAAATGTGGTACACTATGTCGCCTAGGATATTTTCAAAGTTAGGCAGCCTTTTAAATTTCACATACAAAATAAATATTGTTGTAGTCTATTCTACGGCTACCAGATCTGGACTGCAAAAATCCAAATGACCACAAGATAGCAAAAATGGACTCAGGTGGACAACATTGTATCCCTTTGCTATTATCTATTGGCCATCTAGATTTTCATTGTCCCTATCAGATATACCTACTAAAGCCTTTCCTGAAGAATTGAAAACTGTTCCCCCATCTGAAATAACAGGCACTAACACCAAGACCATCATCATCATCCTAGATAATCCCAATTCCCTGCCTAAATTGAAGCATGGAGATACTGTAGTTGCAGTAGATTAAATGATGTGTTGGTTATAAGGCACTATCACTCTTCCCTCAAAAGGAGTACCTCTTTCTGTCTAATCTCCTTTCCCCTCCAGCTAGTTTATTTCTGCTCATGCTTTAGTGGAGGCCTCTATTGTTTTTATTATTCTGATGAGAGAGAGAGAGAGAGAGAAGTGAGCACACTTGCCAACACAGGGACCATCCATCTACAGACCATCCCCATGACAGCAAGGGCTTTCTGAAAATTTCAGATTCCACTCAAGCACCCTGTTCAAGTCACTTGTGCGTCACTGTGCATCCCAGATGACAAACTCTGTAGTGCTTATGGAAATATTTCTTGCGTACAAAAGAGGTATGAGCTGAAAGACACAACCTTTCTTATGCTAGGTGCCAGGGAATCTCTTTCCATTCCCTTCTGCTTCTAATTCACCCTTGGAAATTAAACGAGCCAGCAGATAAAGAGAATCCAGGGGCAACTGATTCTGCCCAAAATATTTGCAGTGTAAAATTTCATTCAAGTTAAACCGATCTTCACATGCACCTCTTCTCTCCTTTCCCTGGTTACATAAATATCAGAGTCTGTGTAAAGAAACGTGTTCTGCAGTCCTTGGGACTATCTGGACAGTACTTACTATCGCATTAACTTTGTCATGTCGGTTATTTTAATTTAGAGTTGAGAAGACATTTCAGGACTATGATAACAGGATTTCCTCCCTTTGTTAAAGTGCTGATAATTGTTTTAGGACAATTGAGGCAGTATTTATGCCTGTGTTTCTTCCTGTCCTCAGACACAGTGGCTTTTCAGATCACAAGGAGATTCAGCGGAAACGGAAGACTTCCAGATGCGTAGGGCTTTGTTTCCTGATCATAGTTATCTCCTGAACCGTAGACTCCCAACTGTATCACCACAAGACCGATTCCTCAGGGCAATAAAATAGAAAATGGCAATGGAGGAAAGTACAAAAGGGGGGGGGGGAACCAGAGGACCAGAGGACAGAAGAATATTTGGTATGGGCAGAGGCAATTCTAATAAGAAAGACTTCCAATTGCATTTGTTTGTTTCATATTAGAGAAATTATGAAGAAATAGAACTTTTGAAAAATTGCTGGGAGCTACTTCATTATTATGGTTCTTTCATACAGCATTAATCTAATGCAATACTAATGAATACTATTAAATTGTAAATGGAGATTTATATTCTGTTCTATGTCCTCTCCGTGAATTTGTTATGAGCAATCAGTTTGACTTCCTCTGGAGAACTGGATCTTCATCCATTCTCCACCAGAATGTTGTGCCTTCAATACTTAAATATGCTATAATTTCCCAGCTTATACTAATAAAATGAATTATGCCTTCTCATGCTAGCTTCAATTCTTTTTAATATTCATTAAACTCTTTTGAAAATTCTGATGACAGATAAAAAAATATATTTCAGTTTCATGGAGAACAGAAATTAATGTAAGAAAATCTCTTTACTCATTTTGAATTACACAAACATATATTGAATACAAGAAAAGCTAAATCGAAATGTGAAGCATTGTAGTTACATTTCATATTAAGTACTGTTGAACCCTTGTTGGCTGGGGTCAGACTCCATGCTGAGCTCTAAATCGTGATTTATAAAAACCACAATGGTTTTCTTCACACAATATCTAAATCATAGATAAATAAACCACACTTTGGCTTCATGAAACACAAACCCAACCAAAAAAATCTTGAAATTGCTGTGCCAGAATCAGAGCAACAAAGAGTAACACGAGAGAGAGGTTTTGGACTTATGAGAATCTCCTATCCCTGCCTCACACTTTGAACACTGATATCTTATGTATATCAATACTAAGGTCACCTGGTTGTTCAGTCAGAGCCCTAAGGAGACCGGGCTTCTGGCGGAAAAGGGGGAAGGGAAACAGGAGAAAAGGGAAGTGCCTCATGGAGATGTGGCAGGAAAAGAGAGGAAGAGGCAGAAAAGAATACAGAATTAATTTCTGAACCTTAAAACATTAATTTCAGACAGAGAGAGGGGGCGGAGAGGGAGGGAGGGAGAGGGAAGGAGGAAGAGGGAAGGACGGAGGGAGGGAGGGAGAGAGAGAGAGAGATTCAGCAAATCCAAGATGAAACTGAAGAAACAGTTGTGCAAATTTATCCTGGTGCTAAACAAGTCTATGTGTCATCTGAGCAGCATATACTGGTACTAAAATAAGACAGTCAAGGAAGAGAGAAATTGCTGTGCCAATATAACATCTGGAAGAGGAGCAATCAAAAGGTAAACTTCTAGAGGATACGTTCTTTGAGTTACAGGGTGAATGGAGAAGTTCCTACTTTAAAGGGTAAAGATAGGGCAACTACAGGTAGTCCTCAACTTATAACCATTTGTTTAATGACCGTTTGAAATTACCATGGCACTAAAAAAAAGTGACATGACTGGTTTTCACACTTACTAACTTAACAATTGCAGTTCACTTAACAATGGTTTCTTTACAACATACAGTGATTCTCTTCCTCATCATCAGAAGCTGCAACTGCAGGTGCATTGCAGGAGCAATGTTTGGAGATATAATAAGGTAGTTCTTGATTTACAACAGTTCATTTAGTGACCGTTCAAAGTTACAATGGCACTGAAAAAAGTGACTTATGACCGTTTTTCCCACTTACGACCATTGCAGCATCCCCAGGGTCATGTGATCAAAATTTAGACGCTTGGCAATTGATTCATATTTATGACAGTTACAATGTCCTGGGTCCGTGTGAATCCCTTTTGAGGCCTCCTGACAAGCAAAGTCAATGGGGAAGCCAGATTCACTTAACAACCAGGTTAGTAACTTAACAACTGCAATGATTCACTTCTCTGTGAATCAACTGTGACAAGAAAGATTGTAAAATGGGACAAAACTCACTTAACAACTGTCTCACTTAGCAACAGAAGTTTGGGGCTCAATTGTGGTCATAAGTCAGTATGGTCTATCTTATAGGTCTATCTGTAAAAAGTTTGGTATCTCCCATTGTTATGAATGGATCAGGCAAGAAGAGATCGAATGTGGATGGAGGTGGAAACCTGAAAACCTTTCAAAATGAAGTTGATGATTCAGTCCTCTGGTCTCCTTCCTTCTTCCACTTTCCAAATAATGGAAAAATAAATTTTAGCACGTCGTTAGGAAGCAATGGCTTTATCTTCACATTCACACAGAGGACAAAACAAGACAGGATACAGAAGTGAGAAGGAAACACCCTTCTCCTTGATAAATCCTTCCTCTCCCTCTCTCCTCTCCCAGCTGATACATTCAATAGGCAATTAACAGCCTGCAAAAAGTTGTCTAGCTCACACAATTCTAGTCATAGATTACAGAAAATGCTGATGTGACCTGAAAATAGTTTATTTGCTTTTATCATCATAGGAAATTTTATTATCTGTGTAAATGAGCATGATAAAATACTTTCCTTGCTGAGAAGGGATGAGCCACAGTATCTTCTTCAGAACTGCTCTGTGGAATTCTCACTATTTGGCAGACAAAGTTGCTCAAATCCACCTGGAGTTAGATTCTGATTGAGCAAGAGATGGTTGTTGTTTTTAAGGAAAAGGCTACAATTCCAGAGTGTCTTGGAGGGAAAAGATGATCTGAACATATTTTAGTTGCATTTAGACCAGTGGTGAGATTCCACATTTGTTTCCTACCGGTTCTATGAGAGAGCGTTTTGTGCACGCAGCACTCAAAAACCACCCTCTGTGTTAGCGCTAGTGAGGTGAGCTGTTTTTTAGCTCAGCTGAGGCATGGCAACAAAGGAATATAGGACAGGAAAGGGTGGGGGCGGGGCGGTGGGGGCCAGCCAGAGATGGTATTTGCTGGTTCTCCGAACTACTCAGAATTTCCTCTACTGGTACGCCAGAACTGGTCTGAACCAGCTGAATGCCACCTCTGATTTAGACCAGAGAAAACCATGGAAGCATCAACGCTCTTACTGATGATGCTAAGAAAGGCAGAACAGGAATGGTATGTCCTATGTTAATTTTGGTTCTGGTACCGTCAGTGTGCTGATTATACCCAATTATCGATCTTGACTCTAGGTTCCCCAAGTAATGCTCTTGGAGCCTCGTTCCATTGTCTGGAGGCTATAAGGGCCTAGACAGGGTGGAATAGGCCCAATCCTAACACAACTATGTGACTGTGGGTTTTTCCTCCCTCCCTGGAAAATGTTCCATCTTTAGTTCTGGATGGGGAAGCCCTTCTCCATTTGGGATTGGTGCAAGCTCTGGAGATTTTCTTGGACACAGGCTCCTTCTCAAACAATATGCCACGAAAACCTTTGCAGAGATTCATCTTCCAGTGGTTTATGCTTTTCACTTTTCTCTTTTTCTTCTTTTTTAATGTTGTTCCTTGCCCAGACACTTATGTAGTTGGGTGGCCCTCCAAATCTAATACATATATTATTTTGGCACCAACACAGTATTTTCAAGCACAAAGTATTTGCTGGATCATTTTCACATTCTAGCTTTTTTGTGTATGTGTGGCCTGAATGGTTTTTGTAGGAATGTTTTACTGTATTTTATGTTTTGGCACACTGTTCTGGAATGGAAAGCACTGTTGTAAATGAAGAAACTATACATTGGATAAGTACATCTTCAAAATAATGCTGATATATAGCTGAGACTAGAATCCATAATTTTTATTGGTACTGTTTGTGCATGTGGAAGCTTGGAACATGTGAAATTCCCTTGTTGAGACATCATGGTTTTTGCAAAGCCTTCACGCCATTATTATTTTTTTGCCTTTGTTAAAATATAAGTTGTCAGATTTCTCCTGGGATTACAACACAAATGTTTAAGCAACTTCCACAATTCAACATTAATACTGCTTTGGACATGGCAGAGATGAGAGGTATGATTAGTAATGTAGTAAAAAGATAGTTCATTAATTCATGAACCCATTGTATTCCTGAAGGATAAACTTGAGAAGATAATTTAATTCCTTCCAAAGTTAATCTTCTCCCACCTGCTATCCTCCAGATGTTGAGATATACAATTGCACAAGTCCCATCAGACCAAGGAAATCTTATTTAGTCACTACAATTCTTGGTTTTCTCAAGGGAAAGAACTTTGTGCTTGGAAACAGCCATTGTATTATCGATGACATCATGGCTCCTCAAGAGAAAGGATAAGGCCTTATAGCTAAAGCAGCTTTTCTGTGGCCCAAAATGAAGTAACAGGAAGAGCTGAGAAAGAAAGGAAATGAGCTCATGCGAGATGAGAAGGGATGTGTGTGTGTGTGTGTGTGTGTGTATTGAGGAGCAGACAGTCCAAAGCATATGAGGAAAGGGAGCCCTGCAAAGGGAAACCCCATATGACCAAGTTATTTCAAGTTCTGTGCAAATGCAATAACCAGAAAGGGGGAAATGATATATTGCAAATAGTTTGGAGATCAATTATAAAGCAGAACTTCATCTGGTCTGATTCAGTCCTGCTTTCTATAGAAACAAGAAGAACTAACAATCTATGCAATTTTGCAAGAGATCAGCCCAACCAAAAATATTTAGCATATGAACTAGTTATGGTTGACTTTCCCAAATTGCAATCATTTGATTCAAATCTTTCTTTTCAAATCTTTGGTTATACAAGCAACCATCCACTGAGATTCCTCTTACTATTTGCCCTGTTCAACATTTCCCAGCCTGCTACTCTGCAGCTGTATTGACCACCTGGTCAACACAAGCCAGAGGAAATATAAGCTACATACACAATTATGGTAGTTGAGAATGGCAATAGTTGTATGTTATCTTGTATGCTATCTTTTATGATGCAATGGGGAATATGATCTGATCAAGGTAATTTGTCAGAGAAAAGAAGTGAAAAATTGAAAGTTTCATTTATATGATGAAAAAAACTAGAGGAAGGAGGAGAAGGATATGACGATGACTTTGGACTGAAATACTTAAAGGACTGTCTCTCTTTTTTCCTGTCCCACAGGAGGTACATGCTCCAGATGCCATTAGCTAAGGAGTGACAGCTGCCACAGCCCAGGAGGAAACATTATTCTACCTGCGATTAAATTAGCCCTGATCCAGCTGCCTTTTGCAAGGCCTAAGAACTTGGTTTTGTGTTCAGGTTTGGAGCCCCAATTGTGCAATAAAGCCCAGTTTTACTGATAGTTTGTTTTATAATGTGAAGCTACTAGGTGTTTTTCTTTTATATTATGTATTTTCTTTGTTTTACCCACTTTATTGTGAGTTACCCAGAATTCATATGTGAGATAATTGGCTATATAAAGTGACTATCTGCCTGAATCAATCAAACAGTCAATCCATTATTAAACTCATACACTGCCAAACTCTGAAAAACTCTGGGCAGCTCGCAACAGTCAAAGAAATCACAATACAGTTAATAAAACATAAAAGATAAAAGATTGCAAGCGTGACAGAGCAGATGGAATGAAGCAAGGAGTCTCATTCTCCCTCACTAAAGTTGTGAGACATGAGTCATGTCTTCACGGCTCTTTTAAACAATAGCAGAACAGAGGCCATCCAGTTCTTGGATGCACTTGATTGACTAACGATAGAAAAATAGGGAATGTCAGCATTCCAACCAAACTCTCCTTCTCAAATCATCACCCAGAAACAAAGTCCATCCAAGTAAGAATTTATTAGAGAAGTCATATTGACACATCTGGGAAAACACGAATCTGAATTCCCGCATTTTCCCCTGCTACACTAAAACTCTCACCCAGCCCCTTACTGATGACCCTCAAGTCACACTCTCCAATCTACCTCCATTCTGTCCAATCCCACCAACTCCAAACTTCAGTGACTCGACCTTGAGCTCTGGTGAAAGAAAGTTTTTGTGGCTACCCTCACTTCTCACTTTGCTCTCATTCCCACATTTACCCATCCGCCCTTGTGGGAAGCCCCAAATCTGATTCAAGATGGATCCGGAGCTGACAGGGAAATTTTAAGAAGTAGAATGGTAGTGGATAGTTTGCAGCCTTTTACATTATTGAAAGAAGCAACATAATGACAGTGTGTAAGAGTGCACTTCTGCACATATTGTTATTAAGAAGTGAGAATTAGGTATGTAAAAAAAAAAATAAACCACAAAGCAAGGAAGAAGCTACTTAAGAAATTTATGGTCAGCAGTTGGAATTTTTAAAATTATCTTGCAGTTAAATTAATGATGATCATTAAGTTAATGACCATCCTCATCCTGTCAACCCCACCTCCAAGCCCATCATACCATTCAAATCTTAGATCTCCCAATGGATATCCTTTTAGTTTCTGGCCAAACCCGATGAAAAATCCTTCCTTTGATTTTCCAACCCCTGCCCACAGATCAGCAAAGTTCCTCTCCCCAACCACAATTTTTATGTTGCAAGGTAAACCCCACTACAACAAAGCTACAGAATGAAGATGAATGCTATTCCGTTCTTCCTTGCTAGATTTCTGTGGACCTGCAGTGAAATGAAAGATTGAATGGAGAATCTGTTCTTTTCCTTTAATCATTACAGCACCAAAGGAACAAAGGTACAACAAAGAGGTGGGTGGGGTGGGGAGAGGAAGCTTGCATTAGTGTCAGAGAGCCTGGGAAGGCAGAATAAGCCTGGGAAGGCACTGGGGAACTTGTCAAAACAGAACCAGATAGTGACGTTTGCCTTACCTGTATGGAGAGGCAGAGAAATGAGCAATCAAGGCCTGTGGTGGTCATAGTCCAGTTGTAGCACCAACCTGGCTCCATTGACAACTCATTGCTATCCAGATTGGAATTTCGTAAACTGGCTCCAGGAACATCCAGAAGAACAAAACACTGTGCATGACATGTATGGCTGTTGGGGAAACAAAGGTGAAGAGGTGGTTCAAACAAGCAAGAATAGAAAGAGATAGAAATCTAGAGTGAACACGGTTGGCCTACACTAGTTTGCCCTCTGTTTCTTTTTTCACATTCCAAACTTTTAATTGGTTTGCTACTGACTCCTTTTCTGAGTTCTGAATAATGCTGCTTGCACCCAAAGGAAATAAGTACGAGAAGTGACATGTGTGTAGGTGTAAGTGCTTTTTTAGCCAAGCCTAGCTGAAGAATGAATCCATTTGTTTGGTAGTAAAGGGCAGCATAAACAAAGGAATCTTCAATAAACAACAGAACACATGGATTTCTGCATCACACCTCCACAGATGATCCCTGAGAGAATGAATGAATTTTCACATCCCATCAAGCCAGAACTTGCCTAACTGTGGCTTTGCAATAAAGCACAATTCTCTGCGTTGGTATACCACACTAAGCCATAAAAAAAAACAGATTTTACAAAACACAATAGCTAAGTTCAAACAATAAACTAAACCAAGCCAAAGAAACTACCGTACTTAAAGTCTTAGTGCAATGTTTGATTTCAGGCAGGGTGTATGTGGATTACATAAAGGATCCACATAGAGAAAATACTAGAATTAAGGACCCTACTCACTTTTCAGTCACTTTACACATTTCTATAAACAAACGTGGCTGCAGTTTTCCACAGTTCTGGCTCAAAGGGCTGCCATTCCCCACTCAAAGCACTGGCTCTCCTAAGAACCGGAGAGCCATGAGAACACCAGCAACTGAAGGGCAAGGAGGGCAAATGATATCATGCTTGTTATGGCATCATCCTGCAGATGACATGCTTTGTGTAACTTGAGTCGGTTATGAGTGGTGCAACTTACTTTGTTTATGATAATATCATGAAATGTATTTGTAAACTGTGACGGACAGTTTAGCATGCAGTGAGAAGCAAGGCATTATAGCTTGCTCAACAAGATCACTAACACTGCAGGTGTTGCCAAGTTTGGAAAATGAAACATCTGTAAGAAAACAACGAAGCTCAGAGAGCACCAAGGAACCCCTCAAAACAAACCTGGTTAATAGAAAGGGCTCAGGATTCTGACCATACTATGCCTTCACGAGGAGAGCATTTAGAGACATGGTTCATTTTCCCAGAATTCTGCACAGCCTACCAACTTTCCTTTTGGTCATCATGATGGATTTTACTGATACCGGAGTGTGTCAGGTCTTGCTGATCCTAAGTTGGTTAGATATTCGTGGCAATGGCTTTGTTCATGTATTTGACCTCTCTACATTATTAATAGGCCCTGTTTCGTTCAGAAGTACATTTCTACTGTCATATATATATATATATATATATATATATATATATATATATATATATATATATTGTGGATCTTTGGTTGTTGGGTTTTCTCCCGTAAGATTCGAAGTATCTAGGCACGTTTGATGAAGTCTCATTCATCATCTTCAGGCTTCTGTCTCCGGCTCTGTGCTTTTCTGAAAAGCACAGAGCCGGAGACAGAAGCCTGAAGATGATGAATGAGACTTCATCGAAACGCTGCCTAGATACTCGAGTCTACGCGAGAAAACCCGAACAACCAAAGATCCACATATAAATACCCGCGAGAACCTCAGAAAACATATATATATATATATGTATATTTATATATATATATATATATATATATATATATATATATATATATATATGTAGATCTTTGTTGTTCGGGTTTTCTCCGCGTAAGATTTGAAGTATCTAGGCAACGTTTCGATGAAGTCTCATTCATCATCTTCAGGCTTCTGTCTCTAGCTCTGTGCTTCTCAGAGTAATGGAGATTGCAGCTGCTTCCTCCTTTTAACTGCCAGTGGGGTGGAACTTGATTGGGTGGGGGCTTGGCTGTGTTCTGATTGGGTGGGGTGTGTTCTCATTGGTAGGGGTTTGGCTGTGTTCTGATTGGTTGGGGGTTAGCCGTGTTCTGATTGGTTGGAGCGTGTTCTGTTCAGGAGGGCTTGGTTGTGCTCAGGTTAGTTTTAGTTGCTGGGGATTTGAGCTGGAGAGTTGTGATCTTGCTGTTTGGCTTCTAGTTCGTGGTCCTGCTGCATCTTCATAGTGGGTGTTGGTTTGCTTCATGTATGGCTCAGAGGGGTTTGAAGTGGGTAGTGATGCAGCTGCAGTGCAGCTTCTGGTCCATGGTCGTTTCTCATTTTCTGAATGGGTGGGAGTCCGTTTTCTACATGGAAGTGTGGTGGTGGCATCTTGTGTGGCTCTCATGGGTGTGGGTCCAGTGTCCTTCTTCATGTTGGGTACTCGTCTGTTCATGAGGCGGGTTTCCAAATGGCTGGAAGGCGGGAGGTGTCATCTCGTTTGTTCATGCTGTGTGGGCGTTTTTCTATCTCTATGGCTTCTCTGATTATTCTGAGAATAATCAATTACAGAATTACAGAATAATCAGAGAAGCCATGAGATGAAAAGCCACACCGCATGCAAGAGATGACACCTCCGCGACTCAGCACCATGAAAGCTACCGCATGAAGACCACTGGCCATGAGCCACAGCCACCTGCTCCATGTGAGCCCGACCATTCAGAGAAGCGACCATGGACAGAGCTGCACTGCAGCCATGCACTCACCACTCACCCCTCTGAGCCATGCAGAAGACCAACACCCACTATGGTGCAGCAGGACCACTGAACAGAAGCCAAACAGCAAGATCACAACTCTCCAGCTCAAATCCCCAGCAACTAAAACTAACCTGAGCACAACCAAGCCCCTCCTGAACAGAACACGCCTCCAACCAATCAGAACACGGCTAACCCCCAACCAATCAGAACACAGCCAAACCCCTACCAATGAGAACACACCCCACCCAATCAGAACACAGCCAAGCCCCCACCCAATCAAGTTCCACCCCACTGGCAGTTAAAGGAGGAAGCAGCTGCAATCTCCATTACTCTGAGAAGCACAGAGCTAGAGACAGAAGCCTGAAGATGATGAATGAGACTTCATCGAAACGTGCCTAGATACTTCAAATCTTACGCGGAGAAAACCCAACAACCAAAGATCTACATATAAATACAGAGAACCTCAGAAAACATATATATATATATATATATATATATATATATATATATATATATATATATATATATATATATTTATTTTCTGAGGTTCTCAGGTTCTTATATTATATATATATATATATATATATACCATTAAATCTTTAATTCAGGTTATGTTACTCAAATAACATCAAATGCAGAATAGAATATAGAATACAGAATAGAATAGAACAGAACGAGAGAAAAGAGGAGAGAGGACGGGAGGGGAGAGAAGAGAAGAAAAGAGAAGAGAATGCTTGTTAACAGGAATAGGCGTTACCCTTAACTTTAGTTTCTTAGGAAAGTCAGTCTTTAATTCTCCGTGAACAAATAAATAAGCAGCCAATCTCTGAACCAACCCTTATGAAAACTGTAATGGAGTATAAACCAGCCCTCCCCAAATGTGTTGGGACTATGATTCCCAACCAGCATCTTGAGGGAAGCAAGAGAATCAGGGTATTTGCAAAGAAACAATTGTATGAAGCTCTGAAAAAGGTCTGGAAATGAATTGAAGAATCAACAGTAATAAGTTTGATCGTGTAGGAACTATCCACACTCTGGCAACTTTTCTTAGCTGCAACTGAGACTGAGCAGAGGTGAGAAAATGAGATCCTGTGCCCAAGTATCCTAAGCAGACATTTTGGACAAGCTCTAAGCAGAAGGATTAGCACGCAGAGAGAATGACTTAAAAGACAAAAGGAAATGAAAAAAAACTGCAGAAAATGCCTGAATATTGAGTGCAGAGAGGAGTATGAGTGTGAGCATAAGTGTATGTGTATGTGTTTAGGAAAGAGGATGAGGAAACCTGCCACTTTTCAGGCCCTTCTGGGTATAAACGATAGCTGGGTAGGGTGTGTTGGGAGGAACAAAAGGGTGCAACTTGACATAATACACAGAGAGAAAAACAGAAGCTCGGTCTCAGGAAGACCTGCTGAACAACAAAGCGCTGGAGGCAAAGGAACCAAAACCACCTGCAGGAAAAAAGAGCAGAGTGAGGGAAAGAAGGGGATTTCCTGATCTACGGTAGGGATGTTCCCAGCCCTTGTAATGCAACCACTTCAAGACCATAAGACAGTTTAGCAAGGCAAAGATATCTCCAGCCAAGAATGAGGGGAGAATCTGTAAAGAGTAAGTGAGACCTGGGCCCTCACAAATCACCATTCCTCTTCTTCATTCAGTCTCTGGGACATCCAAAGAGAAGGGAAACAGCCTCTGTTGCAGTGGGCTGGGGTAGGAGGAGGTGATTCAGCCTCAGCTTACCCTGGCAAACATCATGCTGAGTCCTTCACCCTCTCCTGGTTGTGGACATCCTTTCCTGTGAGGTTCGCCATGCTTTAACCACCACCATTGAGGGTAGAAGCAATACGGGCCTTATCTCTGAAGAACAGGCCTGCACTTGGCCTTGGTTAATCTGGCAGCTGCTTTGGGAAAAGATGCCCTTTAAGAGCCTGGCCAAAGTGAGCTTTGGCTTTATTTATTTTGGCCTTTGAATGCAAAGAGTTTTTTTTTTATTTCCTCAGTGCTGCCTGCTTATCACTTAGGGTGGGTTTTTTTTTTTTAATTTCACTGAGGGGAACATCATATTTTCCAAGTATCTACCATGACCTCATTTTCTACCTGGAAAAAAGAAATCTTTTTCCATTGAGAAAATGTATTTTCCTCTTGATGACTATGCAGCCCAAATTGCTTGAGAATCATAGTAATAATACTTTGAGCATCATCTGCTGCTCCTAACTGCATAAAAATAAAACCTTATAGAAATAAAATCAAGATAAAGAAACAACTTCCTAATAATGTGACTGTTGCTTTGATTTTCTTTCTTACTGGATTTCTCTGCTACATAAAACTGGAAAAATCCAAATAGCATTTCTTCATTTTTGTAGAGGACTGTTGTTGTTGTTTTTTAATCATAATGATGTACTGTACCAGTTATAAACCTTGTGGATATTTTGTTTCTTTTTATTTATTACGTTAGATTTATTTATTTATTAGATTTTAATTCTACCTTTATTATAGCATTGTCTTTTGAGCAATCTGGCAGGCGCACAAGCGAATGAATGGATAATGATGTGCCACTCGTGCAAGTAGAATTGTGTGCGGACTTGCCCTCTGCTCCCATGACTGAATGGGCCAAGGCCTGTAGTGGGCCACAGCCCAGGGGCTTGGGAACTCCTGGTATAAATAACTCAGCTTGGCACACATAATACACTTTCTTCACTCATTTTCCCTACAACTCTCTGAGTTGGACCGAGAGAGAGAGAGAGTGGCTGATTCAAAGCGGACCCATCTGACTATTATGCCTCAGTTGGGACCAGAATTCACAATTTCCTGGTTTCTAGGCCTGCACCTTAACCACTGCACCAACCTGCCTCCCCTTCTTGCTGCTGATGTTGTAGCTGGTAAAGACCCTTGAAAGAATATCCACCGATCTGATTTATATTTATGTGAACCTGTCTGGTCCCCTCAAAACTAAGCGTAATCAGACCCAATTAGCTCTTGGATGAGAGATCACCAAGAAATCCTCAAGCTGCAAGCAAGGGTGGGAAGTGGAAGAATATCCTGGAAGAAGGCAATGGTAAACCAATTTCATACTTCTATCAGAAACACCTAGTGGGGCTTCTATATGTAGTCACCAGGATTTTCCTTTTTATATTTACATATTTTTTCCCCCTTCACAGAACCCATGATGGCACAGAGACCAGGCAGATTTAGTTTCATTCTATTGTTAACTCTATTGCCTCTGTTATTATCACATTTATATTCCATCTTAGTCCTCAGATTTATTTGTGTGTTTCCTCTCCTTTTATCCGAACAACCCACCGAGTGGGATTGTCTGGGGCCTCAGCAGTTTGAGTATGCTACGGTAAGTGCTTCCTTACTTGAAATGCCTGCAAGTCCTTCCTTTGGCAGCATAGCAACAAAGTGTGTAGCTTCTATTTGGGGACCTCAGATACAGTGGTGGGGTTCAAATTTTTTTACTACCGGTTCCCTGGGTGTGGCTTGGTGGGCGTGGCAGGGGAAGGATACTATAAAATCTCCAGTCTGAGGTGGGATTTGCCGGTACTCCAAACTACTCAAAATTTCCACTACCGGTTCTCCAGAACTGGTCAGAACCTGCTGAATACCACCTCTGCTCAGATAGCCTGAAGAAGGGAAATCAAGGCTTGGGGAGAGGAATGAATCAATTCTGCTTCAGGAACACCTGTGAGTACCTTCTGCTCCCTTTCCACTGGTTCTTAGGGTCATTCTGAAGACTAAAATCACCTGTACCATCTTTTCAGCAATACCTTCCAAAGGATATCTGACACTATTGAAATTCAAAGGAGTCGGATCGCAACTTTTTAAAAGACCATAACAAATTTTATTAAAAAGGCATAGACTTTCATGACTGACACCATTCTCCTCCTCCAGTACTAACAACAGAGCCCCTGGAAGTCTCCTAATTCAGCCTCTTGCTCAAGCAGGAGATCCTATATATTCTGCCTGTCCTGTACAAATACTGTACAAAGGCAGATAGATAAACTCCACAAAGCATCCATACAAAGTCTCTTTTATTAGTTCATCAGGCATCCTTATCAACTCACAGTTATGACGAGGTTCTTCTTAATGTCCAATCCTTTGCATGTCTGCATTGTAGTAGGAAGATAATAAGGTCTCAACCCCATGATGATTGAAGCAGCCGCATGGTAATATTCAGGCAAGAGTGAAGAAACCTCCCCCCGACCCACCAAGGGTCAATTTAGTGACCAATCTTGATTACAGATGTGACCACATGACATGGATTACTTTTCCCAGGACACCTTAACTACATTTACCATGATGCATTCCCTTAAGGGGACAGCTCACAATTCCTAACTAACTATCCCAAATCCCATTAACTCTAAACTGTCTGGACAGCACACTATACCAATCCAAATGGTTGTCTATTCTCTCCTTGAAAACTACGAGTGATGGAGCTCCCTCAACTTCAGTTTATAAGGCAACCTTTCTGTTTCTGATGTACTTTCCCACAATCTCAATCTTGTTTGCAAGTGAGCTTGTGATCAAGGCTGTTTTTTTAGAACTGGTGCTGATACAACTCCAGGGACAATGTGAGGTCACCACCTCCCTCCAGACTGAAAACGGCTTCTTTCTCAGCACAGGCAGCATTCACTAAAGTCCTATCCTAGCTGCTTCCTGTGATCTCACAAACAGCCTGTGGTCTGAGCTGTGTGGAAGTGAATCACTTTTTTGTCACTCTAGTTACAACTTCATCATCACCAAAGCCAGGGAGGCCTCTTTAATGCTTCAGGCAGGAATTGCCAAATTCGTTCAATCTCTGGAGGCTACAACTTGGAGGCCAGATGGATTTGGAAATGTATTCATTTGGAATACTTGGAAAGTTTTGCCTTTTTGCCTCTGTGAGTCTTGTCAGATTTCAGATATTTCAAGCCAAGAGGCCTTTGCTGAATTTTTGGAGGAAAAGACACATTTGGGAATGGATGCTGAACCTGGCTTCTAGATTTTCTTTCATATGTGAGGCAATCCAGTTTGGTTGATAGTAATAGTGGCATAATTGCATCCTTTTCCTCCATTTATGGGAAGACAGTCTTAGATATAATTTTTTAGCAGGAACTGAATTCTAGTGGCACCTGGCATGGTTGGCCTGTGTTTACTCTATGGGATCATCCACACCTGATACAAACCACACTAACAAAAGAATGGTAAAACCTGCATCATGGCATTATGACACTAATCCTGACCTTTGTGCTTGCATCCTGAATTCAGATACAAGTATGTGGGTCACATAATGTTGTGCTGTGATATCACACTACTTGTTTTATTACTTCTTCCCAGTATTTCATAGAAACCTATAATTGGGGGCAGGGGGAGATATGGAATCTTATCCAGCCAGAATTACTGTTTAGGTAGAAGCCTGTCAGCTTGGAAGCCATTTTTCTTTGAAACTTCTGGGCTGCCACATTCAGTGCCTGGGAATTTGGGAGGAAGATTTTAAGGAGCGGTGGAAGATTAACCACAACATTCCTTTCTCAGAAAGTCAAGGACATGTTACTCTGCACCTGGAGGGAAGTGACTGGAGATAGTCTCCAGTTGGAACAAAGTAATGATTGGACCATGTGATGGACTACTGGGTGCAGGGCTTGGAGTTTGGATTTTCTTTGGGCTAGGGAAAACCCAGAAATCTCACATTCGGGTTTTCCTCAGATGTGCCAATATGACAACTCTAATAAAATGGATCTTTGAGAAGATAATAGTCTCAGAGTCTTTTCCTTTAGATGTTGTTACTTGGAACGCTGACAGATGCCTTCAGGGATTAAGGAGGCCCTTCTGTAGCTCTTAATGGGGTTGTCCATCTTTTGAAGGTGCATCTGCACAATCTAGGGGCTCACCTTGATTCATAGCTCCTACTACAACTGCAGGAACAGATCTTGGCTAGGAAAGTCTTCAATCACCCTTGGCTGCCCCAATGGTGGTGGCCTTTCCTAAACCAGGAATCTCTGACAAAGGCGTGGCTTGACTATTGTAACTTCCTTGGCATGGGGTTGCCCATAAGATGGCCTAGACACTACAGTTGGCAGAAGAGAGCCTCCTGCCTGAAGGGTGGTTGAGTAGATGAAGAGCTATTGCTGGGCTTCAACAACGCTGCCGACGGAATGAAGCCCGACACGTCGCTATGATTGAGGGAGAGCTACCTACCTTGAAGGTCCTGAATTGATGTTGATGGCAGCTGACAAAGCCAGGCGCAACCACCTCTCCCCACTTCGGTGCGACCGGGTGAGAAAATGCCTTATAAGCTGTTTGGTGTTTTGCAAAGCTCTAAGCACAATGCCTCCCACTCTTCTCCTTTACCAGCTGGGAAATATTTCGGGATGCTGTTTTGGCTGATCGGCATTCCACATAGGGGATATCGGGTGGATTGGGGTGGAAGGACGACACTCGGGGAGGGGGAAGGTGTTATTTGGGGGGTTGGGTGGTAGCGCACGAGATTGCTGTAGGTGGATGTTGGGTGTTTTGCTAAGGGCGGATGTTAGCTAATTAATGGGGGGTGAACAGGAAATATAAACAGCGCTGAGAGGCAGACGCTCTCAACGCTGGCTTTACTTGGACTTTCTGTTTGTTGCTGCTGGTGGAGGAAGCCAAAATAAACACACATTGCTACATCAAGACTGCGAGTGAAGTGTTTTATTGAACCAGTTTCAGTGACCTCCCATAGGAGCTGACAGCTATATTGTAGGAAATGCACTGGCCACTGAATCCACTGTTGGATTCTGGGCTTTTTATGTTTTTTTTTTTTTTTTTGTGGCTTAGGTCCTTGTTACATTCCAAACCATTTGCTCTATGTAGATTCTACCCTAACCAGATTACAGAACAGGGCCTCAACGCAAGGCCATATCATTTGCAGGCACTTCATTCTGGAAGAACTTGGCCCTGAGGTTAGGGTCATTCATTCATTCATTCTGGAAGAACTTGGCCCTGATCCCTTGTACTGTTAGATTTAGGAAACAGTGTTTTTGAAGAAAAGGTAGACAATAGTAGGGGGTGCCTGTTGCTTTCAAGCAGCATTTGTTATATTTTTGTGCTGTTTAACTGTCAGGTTTGCACATTCATAAGCTACATGCATAATCCATAGAAGAGGCTGCATAGAAGTATTTTCATAAACAGCAAACCAATTGATGGATTATGAAACTTGATGGTAACCAGTATGTCAAATACATTGGTGAGATGGTTCTCTTGAAGCCCTCTGGAATATGATAGAGAAACCAGTCAGAGAGTGTTGTTTGTCTGGAGCTCCTCTTTACACTACTCTATATGTCTGACAAGGTGCAATTCCCATCAGGGGTGGGAATTTTCTTTCTTTCACAGAAAGAAAACTTGTATTCACATTGTGAAATATTGAAGACTGCCATCTTTGCTTGCTGATAGGATTTCTTTACAGAACGGTGAATCATATTTTAGGGAATCAAGTTCCAACTAACCTTTAAATATCCTGTTCCCCATAGCCATCCTATGCCAAATTCAGTAGGGAACTTCAGTGACATAGTAACTAGTACTAAGGATTATTATAACAGCATCCTTAGTACTCGTTACTATGTCAGTGAAGTTCCTTACTGTATTCGGCATAGAATGGCTATGGGGAACAGGATATTTAAAGGTTAGTTGGAACTTCATTCCCCAGCAGTGGCCATATTGATCCCTGCTGGAAGAGCAAAAGTAGGGGGAAAGTTTTGGATTGTGCAACTATGTATGGAATTTGTTAAGCAGTCTAGTGAATGTTTGGTGGAGTGTTTGGGCTTTATTTACCTGGCCTTGTTTTTACTGCTTCATACATCATGGATAACTCATTTATGACTTGTTTCTTAATGGCATTTCAGCTTTGTTGCATTTTACACACTCTGCAGAAAAGGTACTGTGATAAAACGATTGTCACTTCCAGAAAATTGTGATGTCAAGACACTTGTGATGTCAAGTAATAGGTGAGCTATAGGCCATTTCTTCCCATCCCTCAAGCCTTGCTATGTTGCCTCATTGTGATGTAGAGTGGAGTATTCCTGGAAGAGATAAGCAAATACTGAGACTGTATGTTCCCACCAGAGTCACCCAAGGCATGAAAATCATCCCAACTGCCCAGCGTAAAACAACTAGGTACCTATATTGGACAATAGAGACATATGAAGAATTTGTTGTCTGTATACTCTCTCCTTATTTATCTAGTCTATATGCTGAATCTGTATTGAGGGAGGCTACATTGGAAGAACATGAATGTAGTCTTAAAATTGGAAAAAGAAACCTAAATAATTTGCGTTATGCTGATGACACTACTCTGGTGGCTGAAAATGCAAATGATCTGTAAGTTCTGCAAGTGAATAAGCATATTGTGAAAGTAGGATTAAGATTTAGTGTAAAGAAGTGAAAATGAATGACAAAGCAGCCAGCTTTAAAACTGAAAATGAAAATATTGTGGATAGCTTCTACCTTTTAAGATTGATTATAAACAATAATGGCGCAACCGTCCAGAAATACTCCACAGGCAAGCACTTGGTACACTAACTATGAAGATGTTGGAAAATACAATATCTACATCTACAAATATAAAAAAATTCTGCAGGAAATGTTTTTCCTTGACATACTTTATGGAAGTGAACACTGAACTCTGAAGAAACAGAATAGAAATGAGTATGGACACTTCTGAACTTTGATATTGTAAAAGATCGTTGAGAATATTATGAAATGCCAAGAAAACAAACAAATGAATCATAAAACCAATCAATTCAAAGTTCTCGTTTGAGGCACAAATTTCCAGTCTCAAATTATAGTCTGGACTCAAACAGCCAGCTCCCTTGATAAATCCATAATGCTGGCAAAGATTGAATAAAAGAGGAAAGAACAAGTAGCAGCAAGCTAGATGGTTACAACATTGGGAGACTAGGGTGGAGCCAGATCATCAAGAAGATGTGGATAGTAAAAACTGACAATCAATCATGCACTTGCCTATTTTAGTCATCAGTATAGTTTTGGGGGGCTTGTAAAGCACACATGCTTTGAAGACACCCAACCTAGAATTCTACGGTCATGAATGAAAACATAAGTATTTTAAAAAAGAGCCGAAATTCTGCAAAATACAAAATAACATTTCTGACAGATATAAAGCTACACATTTTAAATGTTTTAAAAGCACGATGATGTCATTCACTTTTGACTTTTTTGCCTAGCTGCCTTGTTGGAATGACCCACGTCAATGTGATTTTTAAATGGGAATTAGATAGTGAAATCAGAATGATTTGTGAATCCCCCTTGCCCTTGTTCTTTTCAGTGTGCAATTGTTTTCACACCCTAAAATCACAAGAGAAATATAAAAGAACAATTTCTTTGTTTGGTGTTATAGTCATAAAACAGAACAATGTGCTTTCCTTTGATCTAGGTTCCCTTCAGATGCTCTTAAAATGTGGAAGCCTACGATACATTTGGTGGTCTCCATACAGTTGTACTGAGGTTTCTCTCCCTTCCAGCATTGTGCTTGGTGCATGTAAACCTCTTTCAACACATTTTCAATTCTCTCCCTTGTTGTAGCCTCATCCTCTTCCTCCCTTTCCTTCTTTCACGATTCTGTTCCCTCTGCAGAGTGAGTTGTCAGATGGTCAGAGCTTTGCATAAGCGGTCCTCCAGCCCTTATTGTTCCTCTTTTGAAAGGCAAATGCAGCGTGTTAATAGTAAATAATGTTCTGCAACTGTTCTCTTGCTTAACACTTTACAGCACTGTTTCTCAGTGCTCAGTGCTTAGCAAATTTAAGATGTTTTGACTTCAATTTCATACTGGCTGGGGAATTCTGGGAGTTTAAGTTCATACATCTTAAAATTGCCAAGGTTGCTCTAGAGCAGGGGTCCCCAAGCTTGACAACTTTAAGACTTGTGGACTTCAACTCCCATAATTCTCCAGCGAGCTCTGCCCACAAGCCTTAAAGTTGCCAAGTTTGGAGACCTGTGCTCTAGAGACTTTTACATCAAACTGATATTTGTCAGAAAAGTATTCTGTCATGACCCTACCACTAATTGCCTTGCAAGCCCTGTTTTGAGCAAAGGTTTGTTAAGGCATACTTTGTTTAACCCTGGTTAATTGAATGAACTTCAAGTAGTTACACTTATAAAGCATCTCAGTCCAAATCAAATAAGCTATAATAATGCAATGGATGAAACTGGCTACAGAATTAAACCAGTCTCTCAAGATCATCTGGACATTGCCACGACAGAAAACCCCATGGCAGCATCTATGATCGTGGCCATATAGCCACTGTTTAAACAACCAAGAATTGTAGAAGAGTTTTCATGACCATCAAATACCTCATTACAACTAGTTTATAAATACCTTAAATAGTTAATATTTAAACAATAACCATTTTGATAGTTTTTAATACATCTGTTATATAAACATTGCAGGTCAATAAAGAGACCCTCTTCAATTTAGTTGTAATGTGTTGAAGGTAGTACAGAAGGTCAGTGTGAAGTGGTGGTTAAGAGTGAGACTAGGAGTGGGGAGTTCTAGTCTTTTCTTATGCAGTGAGGGAGCTGGGTGACCTTGAGCCAGTCATTCTTCCCAGCCCTGATCAGCCTCAGGCTGGCTGTAAAAGAAAATCCCTGGCCACACCATGCCTTAATAATTTTGCGATGTGAATAGGTAAGTTTTGTGCAAAACAAGCAGGCCCTGCAACTCAGTCGGACACACCCTAAAACCTCCTGTCCGATCTAAATATAGTATATAAAATCATACATTGCAATGTCCTACCTGCAAATGAATACTTCAGCTTCAATCATAACAATACAAGAGCACACAATAGATTTGTATCTATTTGTAACTCAAGGTTAACCGCACCAAAGTTGACTGCAGAAAATACTACTTCAACAACAGAGTGGTCAATGTTTGGAATACTCTACCTCACTCTGTGGTTTCTTCCCCAAACCCCAAAAACTTTAATCTTAGACTGTATACTATTGACCTCACCCCTTTCCTAAGAGGCCTGTATGGGGGCATGCATAAGCGCACCAACGTGCCTACCGTCCTATTGTTTCTTTTTATTTTTCTTATGTATCTATCTCATGTATTCAAAACTATGTTTATTCTTATACCTGTATCTTGTAAGCGATTGACAAATCAAATAAATAAAATAAAAATAAACAACAACAAAATATTGAATGATGTTGGACTTCCGGTTTGAGCTTCTTCAGCGACAGACCGAAACCTCGTCTCTGCGAGGCTTCAATCCATGCTTGCTGCTGGAGCGCCCTGAGCCGGCTGGTTTCTGGGCTAAGCCACCCCATAGAGGTGATGAAGAGGGGGGAGACTGCCAGCAGGGTTGAGGAGAGCCGCATCTCTCCTCCCCAGCTGGCCATTACTCCCTTTCCTGAAGGCGGTTGCAGCGGTGGTCAGAAATGGCCACCACAAAGAAGAACTCGACCGGAAAAGAATGTGCAGGAGGAAGATAAGAAGAGGAAGTTTTGGTTGACTGGGTCAAACAGCAAAAGCAACAAATAAGGTACCCTGGAATTGAAACTGTTAAAAAACAGTAACATTGTTCCCTAAGAAGATTTTTAAGCTGCGAAGGAGAGAGAAAAGGGAAAAGATTTGGTTTTCTCCTTTTCCTATACTGACAGCTAAGAGACTTAAGCAAGAAATTGGAAAAAAATCCACTTTGACATTAATAGGCATTCAATGCTGAAAATAAAAAGTCAAAGAGATAATAAAGATTTTTGGATAATTAAAAGCTTTTGAAAACAGGAAAGGAGAGAAAAAGAATAAAAGGGCAGGATCTGGAAGGGAAGAGATTGCCTGGAATTAAAAAAGAACTTACAGCAAAATCTCAACAAGACTTCCAAAAGATACATTGTAACTGAAATATTGCAACAAAAACCCCAAGAGAAAGTCGAAAAAGAAATAAGAAGATATAACTCGGGACTATCTGGATTACTTGATAATTTCTGGATTCTTGGTTATTGTTTTGAATGACTAAAATCAATCGGGTGGTTGTTTAAAACTTTTTAAAATGTCTCCACTTTTAGAAGAACTGAAAATGGAACTTAAAAAGTACAAAGAAGATGCACAAGAAGGGAGAGGTTCTTTTGGCTTCGTATTTCAGTTTTTAGAAATGGAGATTTGGAATTATGAGAAACAACAAGAAATGCCTCCAGAGCAAGAAGATTGCGACAAAGAAGAAGCCATCTTTAATGAATAAGTAATCTTAGATGGGGGGGAAAAAGGAAAGGGGAGAAAGAGAATGGAAAGTTTAAGATTGGGAAAAACAACTCCCCCCCACAAATAGAGTGAAAAATAAGTATAAAATCAGAAAGCAACAGAAAAGGGAAATGCAGAAGAGAGAATTAGAACTAAAGAGACAAGGGAGTAAAAAGGGGAGGGAGAAGATGAGAGGGAAGAAAGAAAGGAAAAGAAGCTATAAAGGACAGAAGCAAAATATAGAGAAACAGGGCCTATTTAGAGATAATGGGTGAAAACTTAATGGAAAAAGGGATTCTGCAAAGGTACATAAGATAGTATGGTTATATTAGAAGCAGAAATAATTTTAGAAAATATGAAACAATGTATGATTAAAATGTCTGATAAAATAGCTATTGTAATTCAGTGGAATGCTTGTCAATAAATAAATGTAACAAAAGGTATATTTAATGATTTATAAAACATATGTGAAGAGAAATAAGAGAAAAATTAATTATGGAGATTATATGTATTTTTAAAGAAGTATGATATTTAATTGAAAAGAAGTGTTAAAGATGTTATGGTTTTAATGATTATTAATGATAGAACTGAACTGGAATGGAATGAGGGTTTATAATTACATATATTTACAATCTTTTTTTTTAAAGAATATAGTGTGTATTATAAGAATGTGCCAAGCAGAATTCGATTGGAAGTTATGTATTATGTATTATATTGAAGGTCATAAACTTAAGGTATATATTGAAGTTTAAATAAGAGTTGAATGGATGTAATTAAAAGATACAAAAGGTGTCATACTCCAATTAGTAACTACAGGAGAAAATTTGTTTAATGAGAAAAGATAATATGAAATTGAAACAGAACAGGCAAAAGTATAAATATAATGATTTGAATTGAGATGAGATAATCAAAATAAAATTGAGAAAATTAAAAGAGGGGAAAAAACTATATAGAAAATGTAAAATAGTATAAGATATGGAATAGAATACAAAAAGGAGCATGAAATTGAGTTTTGTGTCTGTATAAAGAAGTTCAACCCGGGACCATGCTATTTTCAAAAAAGATGTTTTACTTGTATTTTGTGTGTGAAAACCCAAATAAAACTTTATTAATATATATACAGAGAGAGATGAACACTATACAGAAGCCTGATGATGGCAGATGAGATTCTGCCGAAACGTTGCTACAACTTTAAAAGCACAACTACAATGACGTGGGAAAATACCCGAACAAAGCTGAATGCCATACATGTAAGTACCCGCGAAAACTTATATATATATATATAAAATTGAAGGATGTCAATGTAAACTGGAATCGGCATAAACCCTGATATATTTCTATATTTCCCCCAAAAAGCAAACACCTTCTACTTGATAGTCCTGGAACTTATCAGCTTGGACTCAGTTCATACTGTTATGTTCTGCTGGATATAAGGAGCACGAATTGTTCCTATATTGTTACTGTAAAGTATTGGATTCAGTATGGCAACAGCAGCTTTTATTAAGCTAGGGAGCCTTTTTCTGTGTAACTGGAAGCTAACTGAATATGGGGCCTTTTGGCCAAAGCAGGGGTGTTAAACTCATGGCCCACAGGTGGATGCATCATGCGCTGGCCATGTCCACCCTCAGTTTAGCAAAGGGGGGGGGAAAGTGATATGTCACGTGACGCAGCCGTGGGCTAAAGGGAATCCACTGACATTTGACATCACAATGAGAGTTTGCAACTGCCATAATGGAATACTTCAAATGGCCTGTTTATTTGATTAAAGTGCTGTCTGTTCACAACTTTTTTTTTTCATGACAAGTATACTCACTTCCAAGAAGTATGTCCACAGTGCAATTCTCTAGGCAGCAGCCAGAAGTAGATGGCTTTGAGTCACTTTTTTTGCAATTCCAAATAAACCTTTCAGCAGAGGGTGAAATATCACAGGTCAGAGCAAAATTGGAACAGATCACTCATTGTCTAAGCTAGATGAGCCAAACCGCACTCCTTCTCATAATCCTGAAATGAATCTGAACAACTAAATGATCCTCTGTGAAATATGGAGGAAAGGCCTATTCAAAAGAAACTAAACCCTGCCATCTGGTGGGCACAGAAAGAACCCCATCTTTTAGCACCATGGAGACCGTACTACCCCCCCCCCCGAAAAAGATCTAGATGATTTACATAATTTTCTTTAATGGGTGTACAAATGTAAATATATTGTGAAATAGAATGATGCCACCTTGCAAGGTAAACTTATGCAAACTGTAAGTTACTGCCTTTTAAAGAATGTTCCTGACCAATAAAGACACCCACAATTATTTATTAATTCTATTTCTGCAACAAGTGCCTTTACCACACATGATGAAGCAACTCATAGGACCCAGTTCCTGTGTCTGCAGAATATTCCCATGCTCCATAGGGGATTATCGATTGATCATGGTTTGTACCACATTTTTCCTCAATTTGTAACCACCTGATGGGTTGAAGCATTTAACCCATGCCATCTGTGGTCCTATCTGTATTCAACTGTTCAATAGAGTGGAGTATTGAAAGATTTTAATTTGGTTGGTGGCCTGCTGATGAGTGCCTCATATAGTATTATGGATAATCAGTCTCCTATAAGTTTATAGGTCACTTTTTATTGTAATAGGACATTGGGTTTCCTCTGATTTACATAGGAAGCCACAGCATGGAGGTTTAAATCTTATCAAGAATTTTTAAAATCAGTTTCTAAACACAGTAGAGCGCTATTTAGGTGTAGTAGTTGTGACACTGGGCTAGAAACGAGGAGACCATAAATTCTAGTCCCACTTTAGGTATAAAGCCAGCTTGGTATCCTTGGGCCACTTACTCTCATGCCTCAGAAGGAGGCAATGGCAAACCATTTTTAAAATCTTTTAAAATCTAGTCAGGAAAACTGCAGGGACGCATCCGGGCACTGCCTGGGAATTAACACTTACCCAAAGGCACGCACAAAAAAAAGACCATCCCACAACTCAGACTTGAACTTCATTTTTTCCTTTCTGATCCTTTACTGTCACCATTATATTCGTTCAATGTCTCTAGCACTTTTGTTTTAACCTAACCCAACAACTCAAAGAGAATGAATGGTCAATGTGTGCCAAGATTAGCAAGATCATTAAAAGTGGTGGTGGTGGCATTACTGGTAGATGTCCAAAGGAAACCAGAGTTAACTTTTACTTAGATCTCCAATGGGCAACCAGTAATGAAAAAAACCATTACTGTGGCTAATGGAAGACAGGGGACTAGTATACTAAGCCGCTAATGCAAGCTGGAGCTTACCAGACTCTAAGAAGCAGTTACTTAATTAAATGATGCCTCTTGGGTCATAGTCAGAAGTAACTGAATTTCTGAACATCAAACAGAGCCACAACTACAGGCATACTCTGGGATATACAAACAATTTTATTGAAATTTAACAAAATTCAACAAATGCACTTCAAGGCAGAGGAAATAGATATTAGACATGTTTGCCTCCAAGTTTCCTTTCTGTGTGCTACAAGAACAGAAAGGGTAGTGCCAGTGGCGTAGAACTGAGTTCAGTTCTACCCCGCCACACGCACAGAAGGACCATTAAAATCAAATAGAGCCTTTTGCTTATTCCAAAAGATAGTGATATCAATATTTTTGTCTATATACCATCATCTGCTTTCACAGTATCAGCATCCTATATAAAGTAGTCTCCCCTAGCCCTCACCCTCATCACAGCTGCCATTTGCACGAGGAACCGAGCTGCTAGAGAAAGCAAGATGGGAGGGATGGCAGAATCCCAGCAGAGCAACTGCACAGCTGGAGACCCAGTGGACAGGCAAGGAGACGGCCTTGGAGAGATGATGAGATGTCAGCTGCCGATATTCTCCTGGGAAATCTACTGCAGCTTAGGGAAAGGTCAAGCGAGGCAGAAATGAGACCTCCTTTGCACAGAGGCTCCATTGAGATGCCAGTCAAAAAGACAGTGAGAGCAATTTGCTGTGCAAGTCACAAGGAAAATGAAAGCCAACATAGCACACTACTTTTCTGATCACAGGGCATTTGCTTGCTCCAAAAATAACCAATGGAAGAACATAAACCAAGTATTTTAGAAATGTAGGTATGAGAAAGACTTGTTACCAACAACCCTTCTGTCTCCCATGAATAAAATCTCTAGATTGGGGAGTCGAATATTCCAGTTTGAGGATCAAATGTAACCCAACACTGAGCAAACTGCTTCTTCTGACCTACTTTTGAGGTAAGCTTCTTAATAAACAATTACCCTTCCCCTCAATTACTCAAGAAGTAGCATCGTTCAGCTCCCTGATGACAACCTAAGATTCATTATGGACCATCGTGCTGAAATGGAGAGTATTCGTTGGCCCAGCAAGTTTGCAAACTCATCTCGATCTGCAGGATGCTCTTGTTTCACTGCAATGAAATTTCCTTCCCTTAATAAAGATCAGAGATGTCCGATTATCATATTCTTCACTTTAAAAGTGAATCAAAATTCAGATTTCACTACATAAAGGGGATGTTGGCTGTTTGTACACTTTCTATCCCCAGGTAATCCCACAACTGGTAAACTCATAACCTGATTTCTGAATGGCAAAGCAGTGGCAACTGAGGAAACCAATGGGAACTATGCTCCAAGTATCAATCCTAATATGTAACGCAGATGTGTAACTAAGGAGGGGAAGGAAGATGAGAGAGTGAATAGGTAGGCCTCTGTCAGCATTATGTATGCAGTCCATGGCCCTTCTACTTAGGCTTTGAATGCTTAAAAAGGACTTCTTTGCATGGGCGGAGATGAAAGGATGCACATTAACTTATTAATATTGTGATGCAACTGTGTACAAGCTAATTATACTGAACATTGAGGTAGCAATGCCTGAAGTGCTCAGAAAGGCAATGACACACTCTGGGAAAGAAATATGATGTGCAATGAACCCACCCACACTCCAGTTTTAAAGCTTAATACCAAGTCTGATGGGTGGGTAAAAAGGCAGGCAGGCAGGCAGGCAAGGATTGTTCGGCTGTACATTGCATATGAAAGCCTCTTCGTAAGAGTGCTTTTAATAGGGATTGCCTGATCCCCTCTCAGCAGCAGGTTAGCTCTACATCGTGAAAGCAAGAAGCCTGGGATGAAGAGGTAGGCATACTGCTTCAGTACTTGCTCAGCTATCAGTACCATAGCAAAACATTCCACATTCATACATCAGGGAGAAGGGTAATGCCCTTCGAAACAGAAAAGATGTCACTCTCATTTGAAGTGTGCTGCATTCTCCACTTATCAGACATTACTTGGTCCAATCCAAGGAGTCTGCCAAAGGAAGATCACAGGATTTTGTTATTATTTGCCGGCAGAGGGAGATGAAGGGGAAAATGCACAGCCAAATTAGATGGCAAAACATCTTGACCAAAGTACAGTTATCTTAGGAGAGACAGTATAACCTAAGAAAGAGATGGAAACCTTTGGCTCTCCAGCAATCCCAGAGAACATGACTGATGGTGGAGGATGCCTGAATCTGCAGTTCAACAACATGGGGAGGACCATATGTGGAGTCCCTCCATGTACAAATGGGAAACCAATATGGGAACAAGTTATTCTACCACAAGAAGGAAGAGTAAAATCTGTTCTTCTGACACGGGGCTTTCGAGAGGTGGTCCTGGACTATGAATCTCATTCAGCTCCAGTTAGCAAAATCACTGGCCCTACAGTCACTGTGCTTTAGCATTTATTGGAAGGCTCTAGGTAAGGGAAGGGTGCCCTCTTGAAAGACAATTGCTTCCTAAGATGTACTCTATTCGGTGCGCTTTAACAGAAAAGCTTCATATCCAGATGCTACTTCATACCTTCAATCTTGCAAAGTTCAGAAAGATGAAACCTGCAAAGAAAACAGTGCAACTCCCAAGGGAAATGTAACAAAGAGAGGAAAAACTACTTGTTGGTCTCTTTCCTATGACCGCTTCAAAAATGATTCTGTTTTGAACAGTTTATTAAGTGCAACTTTGTTCTCCCTGCCTCCACAAAGGTATAGTAGAGTATTAAGTCTTTCGGCCTATGCTTATAAGTTAAGTGGGTGAGTGGACAAAGAAGCATAAGAGGTTTTCTGCTCACCTTTACTCATCTTGAGCTGAAATGTCAGTATCAACTTTTGTAAAAGCTGACTGGGGTAATCACGCGGAATATCTGTTCCCCAAAAAGTGCAAGTTGGCTCTCTAGTGTCAAGACATTTGACATCTGCTGCCACCTAAGCATCAATTAGCAGCTGTTGAAAAGGTTCTAGGTGACTCAGTGAAGGAAATTTTGAGTAGGCTCCTAATCAAGGCCTGACTTCTCATCTGACACAGGTCCCACTAATATACATCCTTAGATAATATTATGCCCGATAGTCAGAAGTGTGCCCAGTGTCACAGTTGCTGTCACTGCCTCCAAGCAGAGAAGCGCCAAAGCCTGCTGTCTGTTCGTTCCCCCAATTCATCCTCTGCAGGGACATGTGGCTGCCTAGCATGGTTTACATGAGGTGCAGTAAAACTGGGCAAATAAGATGTACTGACAGCACACAGTAACTTTCTCTTGGCTCAGACCTCACAGATGATAACAGGGAAGTCCACATGAATCCGAGGGTGCTCCAGTTTCACCACGCCCTGGAACAAAAAAGGGATACAGTGTGAGTGAAATGTCATCAAAATTAACTTTCTAGAAGCGGGTTGCAATGATCTTCCCACCTAAGACAGATTGTGCTAAAAAAGTGTCTTGCTCCTAACCAAACATCTGAAAACATTAGTAAAGCAAGTAGGTTCACACGTGCCATAGCTTTGGACTAAAAAGGACTGAAAAGTAGTAATTTATCTGCAGAAAGACACTGAGGAATAGGACCAGAAAGTAGCAAGACCCTTGAAATTTGCTTTAAACAACTTACTTCTATCACTAGAGGGACCAAACGGTTGTGATCAGATGAGCACACAGGGAAATAGGTTTAATTCTTTCTCATGTGAATTACACTAGTGAAATTCACCCCTGAGCTATTTGACTAATGAATCAGGTTGCAGAGCAAGCAATTAATATTGAGGGTTAGGGAAGATAATGATTATGTGCCATCAAGTCATTTTTTACTCCTGGCAACTACATAAAAGGAAAAGACTATTATGATGGACTAAATAATATTAACGAAGAGGATTAATATCTCCTATCAAGCTAAGTTTGCTTAACCCCAGTTCTCTACAGCTGCGTTTATCATTTTTAACTATTTAATAATCACTATTATCCACATCATTCTGTAATTCAGATGTCTTCCCTGCAAGAAAGATGTCCAGCTTTTTAAAGAAAAAAATTTTTTTTAAAGAAGGTCAGTGCACAATTGAATGAATGTGAATGAACACAGCTAAATAAAAGTGCATTAGAACCTGTCTGCAAAATTCTCCCATAGGAAACATAATATCTTCCAGCGCTGCAAGTTTTATCCTACAGATATAACAAACCACAACACAAAGCAAAAGAACCAATTTGGTGAGCAGATAGTCCCTGAATTATAACCATTTGTTTAGCAATTGTTCAAAGTTACAGCAGCACTGGAAAAAAGTAACTCACAACTGATCCTTGCACTTAAAACTTCTGCAGCACCCCTAAGACTACATGATCAAAGTGGCAACTGACGTGTGTTTACATGGTTCAAGCATCATGTGATCGATTATTGTGACTTTCCCAGCCAGCTTTGCAAGCAACTCAACTACTGCAGAGATTCTCTTAGCAATCAAGGCAAAATCAGTCATAAAACTGGGCATGACTCACCAACCTGACCCCCAAATGCGTAAACTGAAGAGTATCCGTAGTACTTAAATTGCTGGCCTAGGAGACCGAGAGTTCTAGACTTGCCTTAGGAATTAAAGCTACGAGTTTAGGCTAGTCATTCTCTCTCAGCTGAATCCACTTAGCGTGGGTGGGGAGGTTGTTATGGGGAAAATAGGAGCAGGAAGAAGCATTATGTATGTTCACTACCTTGTTATTTATTTAAAAAAAACACAGAATAAAAAAAAATCTTTAAAAAAACTTAGCCATTACTATTTTAATACTATTTTTAAATGGTAAGTTTCCAAACTCCAAAATATCAAAAAGCTTTTCAAAGAACAGAACAGATTTTCTAGATCTTCAGTTTGTATAGAAGCAGAGGTGTCAAACTCGATTTCATTGAGGGCTGTGTTTGGCCTCGGGCGACCAAGGTGGGTGTGGTCAGCTTGACGTCACTCATGTCGGGCCTGCCTGCGATGAGCCGAGCACTCTGCCAACAAAAACGGGCTCCCAATCTCCAGAGCTCCATTTTCACTGGCAGAGGCACTGCAGGTCACTTCCTTTGCTGTTTCCAGAGTGGCCCCGCAGGCCAGATCTAGGCATCCTGCAGACCGATTCTGGCCTGTGGGTCTTGAGTTTGACATCTCTGGTATATAGAGTATTGAAAGGAAAAGCATTCACAGTTTCTGGGGTAGAATTACTACACTGACAGGCCTTCAAAGGCTATGTCTGATACTGGATGTAAAGACAGCATTTCCAATTAACTACACATTCCTCTGGGCATGTTAGCTAGAGATCAGGGAGAAAAATAAACCTCTTGTATATGTTATGGATCACTACAAAAAGAAGAGCAACATTTGGTCAAAGCAAAACTAAACCAAGTTACCAAAAGAAAAAAAAACACGCACACACCGTACTTTCAAGGATGGCATAATTGCCTATTAAATTATAGAACACCATTTATGTTCTCTGCTTTTAGTCCATGGTGCTTCATTTGGACTGTTTAAAAAACACAAATATGGAATATTCTACAGATCTGTTTATGCTTAAGATTATGTGGCTTACCTTCAGAAATGAGGCATTTATTCCTTCAAAGGAACAAATCAACACTATATCAAAATTACAATATTTCATTTTGAATAAATCTTTTTAACGTCAGGTATAGGAAAAATCCCTGATGAGGAAACTGGCTGAAATAGACCACTAACTGCAGCAGTTTCAAAGTCTCTGCTGCAGTATGAAACATCTTTCCTCAGATGACACAAAGCAATCTTAAAGGCTCTGTTTTCTTACATTAAATCCAATCAGAGATACAAAAAAACACTTTAAAAGCCTTGCAAATTCTAGAAATTAATCCAGTTCTCCCTAATCTGGTGCATATTGGATCAGAATCTGGGAGCTTCTATCAAGTATGAAGATGTCCAGATTGAAAAGGCTGGATCAAATGGTCTTGCTTAGTGTTTTTGAGTCTTTGTTTGAATCCAAAACACAACAATAAACATTACCTGAGGTATCAGGTTCTTGTGAATTCTTTTGAGCTTGGCACGCTTCCTCCCATTCTTGGTGATTATTGTCTCCTCATAAAACTCATGTGCCAGGTCACCATCTTCATCGTAATACATAGAGCTGAAAGGAAATGAGAAAATTTGAAAAGTAGTATCAACAAAGGACAAACTGCTGAAGCAGTATAGAGATTATGTTAATTGTAATTAGGAGATAGACAGATGGCATCTGCTGCTGCCAACAGGCTTCGGCTGAACCATAGCAATAGTGAATGGCTTAGAGTGCATGGGGCTTCAAGATCTGGGACTCAGGACACCTTTTGTCACCTGGATTTGGTGGCAATACCTCAGACAACCCGTTTCGCATCTTGGGTGTTCTGCTGAAGTCATGGCTCCTGCTTGAAGAGCAAGCGTCAGTCATGGCTAGGTATAACTTCAGATTGTGTGAGAAGTTGCAGCCTTTCCTGGTTGAGGAGTCGCTGTGCTCAACCATTCAAGCTCTAGTCATCTCATGTCTAGACTACTGCAATGTGCTCTACATGGGGATAATCTTGAAGAGCATTCTGAAGCTACAACTGTGTGTGGCAGTTTTGGGGGACCCTAGAGTGGCCCATATTATACTTCTGCTCTGCAAGTTGCAATGGCTGCCAGTTTGCTTCTGGGTGCAATTAAAGTTGTTGGTTATTATCTTTAAGGCCCTTCATGGCATGGGTCCAAGTCTTATCCCATAGGATTGCTCTCCACCCACCCATGCCAGCAGGGGCATGCTATGGACCCCATCAGTCAGTTCCAGATGGTGGGGTCCAGAATAGCCTTCTCTAAACATGGCTTCTGCCCTTTGGAACATTGTGTCCCCTGGGATGAGGTCTGTTCCTACCCTCCTGACTTTTCCTAAGGGCTTCAAGACCTGACAGGGGGTGCCAACTGGGAAGTTTCACACTGGAGGTGGCTGATGGACCAATAGCAGATCTCACCTATCTCCCATCCTGCTTCCTTCATCTCCATCTTTGTCATAATCAGTACTTTTAATGTTACATGTCTGTGTGTGCTTATATGGTTTTATTGCTTTTAATGTTGTAAGCTGCCCAGAGTCACATTGCAATGAGATGAGCAGCAAAAAGATTAATAAATATTTGTATATTGGTTATAGAGCAGGCTTCTTGTTTTAGAAAAAAATCTTGATTTTCTAAGTAGGACTGAAGCACACTTTTAAAACAAATCTTGTGTAACGACACCGATTTCAAATCACAAAGATAAAGTCTCGAATGGATTCTTCTGTAGATTGGAACAAAGAACAATGGTTGTGCATCACTTCTTGCCATGTTTTATGATTTCTCATCATCTTCTAGTGCAATAAAACTTATGCAGATAATTACCAATTTATATGACATTCATTAACAACTAAGGAGGAGACTTCTCTTGAGACTCAATCTTCATAATTAAAAATTTAAATATATATTTACAGAAATGTGAAATACCACAAAGATATCCGAAATACACATTTTGTATTTGCTTAAAAAAAAGAAAAAGTAGAAAAACTGTTTAAACGACAAGATGTCACAAGTATGCATTAATATACCATAAATATCTAATATAATGGGGATAAATTTCAAATGGTTTCCTTATATTTCAGAGATTTAGATCAGTGATGGCAAACCTATGGCACATGTGCTACACGCAGAGCCACTTCTGCTGGCACAAGAGAGGTTGTCTGGAAGAGCCCCCTGCGCATGTGCGCCGCCGCCCAACAGCTGATTGTCAGGTATCTGCGCAGATGCATGCACATGTGCAGAGATGTGCAGTGTGTGCAAGGAGGTCACACATGCGTGTGCAGGGGCATGGGGGGGGGGGAAAGCATGCATTGCCTTCTGGGTGCACAGGAGCCAAAAAAAGTTAGCCACCATCATTTGCTATATACACGTAAGTTATTTTTTCCAGTAAGTGACTGCTTCAAACTGTACATTTAAACAATCTAACATATTGCCAAATCTAATTGCAGACACTCTTCACTAACAAACTTGGGTTCTGCCATAAAACAATGTTCAGATAACTGAAGTTGTTTACATTAGATGTTTACATTTGTTTTTTCCCAAACTTGCAACTCTAAATGAAAGTGGACTTGTCTTCTGCCAATAATTAATGGAAGCAGAATGAATGAGAATTGGAGAAAGAAACCGGGAACAATCTAGCATATACAAATGAGAACTAAAATGCTGCAGTCAGACTGCAATTACATTTCATTTAGGAACTCTCAGCCACAATACACATTTCAAAGAGTTGTGCATTTTGACAAATTTAACTTAATCAGCAGGGAGACAGACATACCATTTTTGCCTATATATAACATGTATTGTAAGATTAAATTAAGATAAATTTAAACTTTGGAAAGTTGTAAAGTACTAATAAATCTAACAATTGACTCAATGTACAAATCTTAAAGCATCCCTGATAGATGCTGTCCATGAAACACAACCAAGGCAAGGGAATTACTGGATCGCTGTGTTCTTTCATTGTTAAGCCCATTTAGTATCAGCAAGTTATTTGCAAAATTCAGCTCAGGAACTTACTTTTCTATACTATAATTTAAATTCCTTATTCTGTTCTTTGGGATGATGAAGCATTGGAGTTTTTTGTAATACATATTCAGATAAGACTTCTACTATATTTCCCCTCCCTACTTTCAGCCTTTTCTTTTCAATGCTAAATATTTCTCGATCCTATTTGATGCATTTATTGTCCTCTGATCATCTCCATAACCTTTGGGCATTTGATCCCAATTTTTCAGAATCTTCTTTAAGAACTGTTGCTATCTTGATGTGTTTGCTAACAGTTATATATGATGTTGCTCCTGACAATTTAGCTAGATCTGGACTACAAAAAGCTACTTAATTATGAATGATGTGTTCTTCAAAGATTCTGCAGAATGGGCTGCAAAACACTTCAGATGCTGAATCGATGTCAGAGTAAAATGCCATTATCACAAGCAATCTGGAACAAGAGAACTATAAACTGAGACTTCTCATTCTCAATAAATACAATTGATAATAAATCATCAAAATTCTTTAGAAGCTACAATTATCCTGCAACAATATTCAAAAATTAAAGTGCCTCTGCTTCTTTCTTTTCCACTGAATGAATGTGTGTGTGTATATGTGTGTATGTATGTGTGTGTGTGTGTGTGTGTGTGTGTGTGTGTGTGTGTGTATAATATATATATATATTGCAGAAAATAAATATCGAGGAAGCAAGGTAAATAAATACTTCAGTCATTTATTTCCTAGCTCCAGAACAATTCTTGATTTATTTCTCCTGAGACATTGCTAACAACGGGAGAGAGAGACCCTATGTTGTATGCCAACACCTCTATGCTATTCTTTCCACTTTTGAATAAGCAAAAATCTGGAAAAGGCTCTCAGGCTGGGAAAGAGGGAAGGAAGAAAAGAAGCGCGGAAGAGCAGCAGCAGCAGCAAGGTGGACGGAGCCAGTCACTGTGGCAATGACTGCACCCGTTGAAAGGCCGAGTTAAGGGCAGGTGGTCACGGCCAAAATCGATGTGGTCGCTAAGAGTCGGAAACGACTTGGCGCATCATCACCACCATCTTCATCATGCACGGAGTTGCCCGCGGACAGGTGGGCTCAAGGCCCCTGGCCAGGTTTCCCAAAGTAGCGTCTCAGGAGCGGCCCTGTCCAAAAGGGAAACTCCGATGATGTTCTTTGGGTCACCCCGAAGTCAGCGGGCGACGGAGGGAGAAGTACGGGGAAATCGGGCAGCTTCAATCTCCTTCTCCTCCTCCCCCCCCCCCACATAACCGCGAGGAACCGAAGCAAGGAGGACATCGGGAGGGAAAGCACCCGCCGTCCTGCTTTTACTTGAGGTCCGATGCTCAGGGCAGGCAGGGGAAAAGCCAGGCTTGCAAGACCGCCTAGCCAGCCCCCGGTTCCCGCTCCAGCTTCCCTCTTACCCGCGGCGGGTGAAGACGAAGGGGGTAGCCGAGCAGAGCCCCCGAGCTCGAGCCAGCGTCTGATCGCCGGTTGACCTCTCGGAGCCGCCTGGCCCACCCGAGCCAAAGAGCCAGAGGCCTCGGGACTTGGAGCCGCTGGTGCCCATGGCTCAGAGCAGCAGCAGCAGCAGCGGCAGCAGCAAAAGCCTCATGACCACGAAAAGGAGGGACAAGACGCCCGACGATCCCCTGGGGCCAGCAACGGGTCCTTCCTCGCGCCGGAAGTTCACCCCTCCCACGGCGCAACTTCCGGCACCGCCCATTCCGAAAGTCCACTCTTTGAGGCGGGGGGAAGCGCCGCGTTACGGAGGGCTCGAGCGCATCTACTCCAATCGCAACTTCCGGTTGCCTCTGGAACGGATAATGCTCATCGCAAACTGGGAGGGAAAAATGCTGTAGAAAGTGGGCCGGATCGGAGGAGTCGTGCTGAGGCATTTGAAGGTGACAAACGCCCCATTATCCGCTCAAGCGCATTGCCTCTTTCGAAAGGCCCGCTAGGACGATTTGATATGGAGTGATCAGAATGCCGTATTTGTTTCTTAGCTGATACCGCATGGTTGCTATGGGCAGTCTTGGCAGAACACTGTATTTTCTAATGCTGCCCCATGCTATAAACACAAGCAATTGATAATTCAAAGTCATCCATTGCATCAGGGTGCTTTTAATTTGTGTTAGCTTGAATGTTATTTGAGTCAAGCTATAGTAGGAGATATGATTTATCAGCAGTCCATAAGATATGAAGTACCCAAATAATTTCCATGTAAATCTTCCTCTCTTCTAAGGAGCTCCGTGGGGGATAGGCACCCCTTATTTTGTGGTCCTTATAGCCTAGTGAAGTGAGTTGAGGTGAGAGTTTGATCCATAATTGAATCTCTGGGTTAGTCTTAAGCCAAGTGTGGGTTGCCCCAGTCTCTTAATTGTTACACATCTAAGCTGTGCTGCCCAGAAGGTAATTTTAGTAACACAGGCAGTTGATAATTTGTCACTTGGTATTATGCTACATGTGATTTCACCAATTTCTGCACAAGAAACACTGCATTAAATTCAAGTTTATTTAGTAGCCACACCACCATTTGTGCAAACCTTTAAGATGGGGACATGAAATAATTTTGTACACAAGAACAATTAAACAGTCAAATTTTATGCAATAAATTACGGACTTTAGGCCATGTTTATTTGATATATGCAGAATTGTACCTAAGGTGATGGTATATAAATAAGTCTTAAGTGGCTCTACTCTTTCTTAATGGGAAGTGAGGCAAATGATGAACATTGATCACTTTAAGATTGAGGATTTGAGGATTCTTTCACATTCTTTCTGTATCCATGATGCAATGGAGGTTCCAGCTGAGCTGATTAATTTCACAACATTAGCATCTCAGATCTTTTTCCATGGTAAATATGGCAGAAAGGGTTTCCATTGGAAAGAATTACTGTTAGCTATGTAGAAGTAGTCTATTATATGTTTTGTACGTTTATTTGCTATATCAAATATTAATCTATTTAAAAACATTTGAATGTTACAGGGTTTGGATAAGATTTAGATCCACTGTATAATAGAAACATGGTACATGGTACATCAATGCAGCAATGTAGGGCAACATAGCAGAGTAGTTTTGCTGCAAAAATTTACCTTAGTTGGAAAAAGATAAGATGTAGTATTCATTTTATTTATTGTCTCTCAATAGTCCACAATAGGTTCCAGCAATAATACTTCAGTCAGAATCTAAACTTAGCTTTTTAAATGGCTTTTTCAGAAAGAAACAAATCTTGGTTAATACTGCACAATAAATCACTGATAAAATTATTCTGGTTTGTGTACCTAATAAACCCCTTGGCTTAACATATTACTTCAATCCAGCTAATTTTAAGGCACATCAATCAATTTTGGGTTTCAAAGATGGCAGAGGATCAGGATGAAAAGATACAGTTTGAATATGGTTTGTAGGAACTAACAGATGTGACACTACATGCAGATGTCATTTTTGGGCATAGTCTTCAAGTAAGAAAGTAATATTACACCAAATATTTCTCATCCCTGAATCATTTATTGATTGGTATATAAGCAGTATCATTCATAACCTAATCAATCCCCCAAAATGATTTATCCATTCAGTTCAAACAATGAACAATCCTAGTTAATCCATTCAATGTTCAAGATAGTTAACAATTTTAAACAGGATTCCCCAGAAGTGGCAGAGGCCTAACTTTTTTTTAAAAAAGTATTTTTCAATGCTCTGACAAATATACTCGACTATTAAATCCTAAAGAGACCTAATGTAGCAGTACGAATGCCTCCCATGCTACAGATGTTTTGAGCAGCAACCCAGGACATTTCCTGCTATGTTCTTCCCCAAACTAAGATGTTCCACAGCCATACATCAAGATCTCTGTCATGCATGTGCCCATATAAAAAAAAAGTAAGTAGTTATGTTTATAGCAGAAGAGAAGCCTGAGTTCTGAGATTTCTCAAGCAGCTAGATCCAATCTTTCCATAAAGAGAACAAAATAAAGGAGAGATATTGGCAGAATATTTTATACATATATATCAATGTTCCTGTCAACTGTTTTTCTATAGTCCTGAGAGAAGGCAAACTTTAGTCTCCATTTCTCTGTATGATCAAGTCTCAATGACTTCAGATAAGAGGCAGTGGATTTCACTTAATCAGACTGACCATGAAATTCTTACCTAAAGATGAGCTTAAACAGGGTTGAGTGAATTACACTAGTCCCTTAAAAGGAATCTTAATTACCTTATACAAAAATAACAAATATATATTTTTTAAAGAAAAGTGCCATGGATACCTCTCTTCCTGGAATACTTCTAGATTCAAAGCTACTCTAGTTGTTTTCAAGTTAACCACAAATCCTGCCCAATTCCAATCCCAGAGAAACATAGCTCAGCAAGTCTTTTACTGTAAAAGTGGCACTAGCTTTTTGGCACTTTTTTCAGTAACAGTGCTATAGTATTGCCCTAAAATCCCCATCTTCAGACACATTCTGCAGACACATTCTGCAAACACCTTTTTGTTTTCTCACCTGACCCCAATGTGCCATGCATGCAACATTTACTATCCACTCACTCCAAGGGAGCACACACATGCACTGATCAAAGGCTCACAAAGAGATCCATACATTCCTGCTGTCCCTTCCCCACCACTTCCAGAGATACATTCATCCCAGTCGAAGGATCACTTCGTTTGCAGTCCACTAGGCTTCACTGCTTTTGGCATCTTCTCTTACTGGAGTGCTGGGTGTGGGATACAGCATTTCATCAACCTGGGGTGCGAGCAGCTAGAGCCTCTTGCATTTTTTGGCGGCAATGGGCATATTTCTGCAGAATCTGCCGAGTATGTTCCTCTTCTTCACGCTGCAGGATACGCAGAAAGTTCTGCAATTCAGGCATGCTAAAGGCATCCCACTGCAAAAAGCAAGGAAATTGAAGTAACTATCACAATGTGTTTATATCATAGTAATGAGCTTACGACCACTAATCGGGATCTATTTCATCACCTTTTACATTATTTTTCTAGAATCTAAAATAAAGGACTAATCCAAACAAAAGATTCTGGCACAGGAAAAGCAGGGGATCATCATTTTATATCCCTTATGCTTAACACAAAATATACCCTTTGTTAGTGGCTCATGTTGGGAAAAAAAACCACATAAAAATAGTACAAGGGCATGATACAAATCAAAGCAGAAAGCAAATTGGTAATTTCCTGTTCTACAGTTTACAAAACAGCTTTGAGTATGGCTTTAAATAATGTCCACTTTGGCGTTCTTTCCCAGTGTAGAAAGAAGAAATATTTAGTAAATTAAATACTTATGAATATCTCAGAAGGTGGCAGCACTTGAACAATTTTGTCTGGATTTGGAAACTAAATAAGATTGGGTCTTGTTAGCATATGGATGAGATTACTTTAGGGAAGATGAGGGTCATAAAAAGGGGAGAGTAGCTTGGAATAAGACTTCCTAGAAGAAAGCAATAGCAAATCACTTCCGTGCTATTACCAAGAAAACTATATGTCTACACCCTGAATTCATAGGAAATCAGCCTGACTCGAAGGAAACATAACAATACCCATCAGGTAATAAATGTCATATGATTCTACTATTGACCCTGGCTGAAGTCCATAGGCTGTGTCAATGAGTCATCAAACACAATGCATATCTTTATAGGCTTTAAAATTATTGGGCATTCAGAATTTAACCTTCTTAAAAAGATCTATTAAATGAATATTAACAGTCAGAAACAGCAACAAAACAGTTTCTAATATAGTAAATTGTTATCCAGCCAGTTTAGTTCCTCATTATAAAGTGCAACAGTAACGTGGGTTTTTGTGGAACATTCCGAAACAGACCTTTTTCTAGTTCCTAAAATTAGGAATATGCAAACATTTTCAAATCTGAAATGTCTAACCAAGTTCAAAATAGCGGTTCTGATCTTACTGGAAGCGGCTCAACTGTTTCAAGCTATTAAGATTTTTGGGAATAGCAGAGCAGCTTTTTCAAGTTCAGAACATAGCATTTCAAATTCAAATCATCACCAAAATGTAACTGGATTCCAACTTCAAATCTTTGATTTCAAGATTTCCAAAAACAAGCAGCATTATGTAAATGGTAAATTCAAGAAAATGTAAAGGTTTTCTTGAAAATTTTCATTATAATACTTGTAAACACTAATATATCAGGTCTGTTGCACAATATTCCTTTCATTTTAATAAATTAAGCCATAACAGTACTATAATATTCATATATACATGATTCCTAGCAATAGTCACTAAAGGTTATTACAACTATTAAATAGTCCAGTTTCTTTTTGTAGTCACTATTATTTTTGTATGCTATAATTTTTTTTTTAAAGGGTAGCTTTCTTGCAGAAAACGTTGCACTGCAACACTTCGTACATTGCAGATGTATACATTATTGTTAAAAACCATGCAACTGGAACTAGGACAGGGGTAGGGAAACTTGGCTCTTCTATCACTTATGGCCTTCAACTCCCAGAATTCCTGAGTGAGCCATAAAAGGTTCCCCATCCCTGGCCTACTGGTTTTTCAGTTTGGGGGAAAATCAGTTTTTGACTTGAATGGGACTGTTTAATATACAAATGTAGGATATAATATAGTATGTCCTACATATAATAGCCAAGTTTCCCTACCCCTGAACTAGGAGATCAAGGCCAGTGCCATTCTCTAACTGTTGAGGTCAAGGCAAAAGCTGCTAGATAGCAAATAGCTGTGGAGCTTGTACTTAAGTCACGCAGGTTCAACAGCAAGCTTTAGAGTACATCAATATCTATACTCACATTGACTTCACCAGTCTCATTTTCCTTCAGAACAAAACTGAGTGTTTTTTCATTAGGACCAGCAAGTAGTCGGAGACGCAGGGGCTGCTCCTCATCAGAAAGCTTACGGATATATACTGACACACAAAAGAATAAGAAAATGAATGACTGAGTCTTCCAAGTGGCACAGATTTAACTAAAATAGACAAATCAATCTATTGTCTTCTGGGGAGAAGCTTTTAATACATCAGTTACAAACTTTCTCACAAAGGAATTCTGCAGGAAGAAAAAATGAAAGATTTGACTTCTTTTCCTCCCAGCTGACTTTCAGCCCTGATATATAATTAACAATAACAAGAACACTCTTAAACAAACACTAAGTTTCATTACAATTCTTTGTTCATTTTACCTTGAAGATAACCTTGCCCTGGTGGTTTATGGGTTGTTTTCTTGCAACCTCATATTTTTCAATTCATTCAATACGAACTTACTAGTTCATACAGGTAGTTCTCAACTTATAACAGTTCATTTAGTGACCGGTCTAAGTAACAACAGCACTGAAAGTGACTTTTTCACATTTACAACCCTAAAGTCCCTAAAGCATCCCTAAAGTCACCTGATTAACATTCAGACGCTTAGCAACTGACTCATATTTATGACAGTTACAGTGTCCTGGGATCATGAGATCATCTTTTGCGACTTTCCAAAACAAGCAAAGACAATGGGGAGATCTGATTCACTTAACAACCATGTTATTAACTTAACAACTGTGACAAGAAAGGTCATAAAATGGGGCAAAACTCACTTAACAATTATCTCGCTTAGCAACAAAAATGTCTCAATTGTAGTCGTAAGTCAAGGACTACCTGTATAGTATTTTGACCATCACATTGATATTTATCATACTATCACTCTTAATAGCTTAAATAAAACAAAACTGTGTCCTTCATAGAAGTATTCCTTTGCTATCCAGTTCAAGTGATTCACAATTACAGCAGAATTAAAGTAAAACCATAATGAGAAGAGAGGAAAGGAAAAACCCACCATCCTGTCCTCAAAACATCCCAACTCTCTCGGTGTACTGGCCTATTCAAGAAGAATAAGCTTAACAGCCTTGGGGAAGTCCCATAAGGTAGATGATAGCTCTACCATCATGTGGGGAAGCATTCCAAAAGGATTCGTTTTGGTTCTGTGGGCCCTTGACTTCTTATGCATCCTCCAACTGCATGTGTGTACTGACCAGGCAAATTCCCTGGTCAATATGGTCCTTAAGATATATCCAATTTACAATAAGTTCTATGTTGGTTTCAAGAAATTCAGAAGGAAAGGTTGAATACCTTGGTCATCTTTTTCTGTTCTCTCAAAGAGGGCAAATTTGCGGGGATTGTCAACAACCATGAATTTCTTGAGCAGGGCTTCAATGACTTCACTGGCCCGTGTACGAGAAATTATATGCAGATGCTTGATTGTATCCTTTGGTAAGTAGAATGAAGTTCGGCGCTTTACAGCCTGGCTACGTATAGAACTCTTCCTAGTGTCCTGGATTGAGGGTGCTTTCTTATTGGCAGGTACTGACACAGGCCGGATCAGCTTTAGTTGTACCTTAATGAAGCCAGTATAGGACCCATCTTTATTCTGCAGGAATAGAAGAATAGTTGAGTTGGGCAAAGAAGCCAGCAAAAAATTATCTCAAAGAGAGTCATAGGTGCAACATTTGGAAAGAAAGAATTTGAACTGAATTTTTATTTTGTTTGCTAAAACATCTAGGAATTATATCTATGGAATGATTTCAATATTAATATTTTAAATGGCCAAGTTAGTGATTAAGGGAAGACACAGGAGTCTGTTGCTGAGATGTAGAAATATAATTGGGGCCTTGAGTTACAGTTGTTTTGAAACTTACCAAACTCATAAAGAGGTTACTGTTTATCTGGCTATTATATTCTTTTATCTTTTGTTCAATGTCAGCTTGGGACAGAATGGGTTTCTCCCAGTCAATCTGTTCATCCTGCAGAAGAATCAATAAATTTAGATTAGTCTTTCAGTCTCAGAAAAAAATAAAATGCAAAGGAGAAAAAGAAATATTTCTTGGTAAGATTCTCATATCCTGCTTTATTTTAGTAATGTAAGAGAATATTTTACTTGAAATTTACCATGGAACTCCAGAAACTTTCTTGCCTGTACAGTATCAATGGGGAACATCCTTTTTCCCCCACAGATAAAGTATACACATACACACTTCAACTTTTCTTCCTGTTTCTTATATAGCAGAAGCCTTTCCTCCAAGCAGAAGTTCCAATATCATTTTACAGTTGTTTTAGGTATCACCTATGCCCAAGGAAGCCTCCTTTACAGAGAAGGAAGCAAGTATACTTTCCCTCACACTGAGTTTGTATATTTGGAAGAAAGCCACTGCTTCCAACTGCTACAGCAATCTGCAAAAACTAAAAATCCTATTATTACCTTATGAAGGAGGGGGTATGTCTGTCAAAGCAAAGCTGAAATAGATAAGAGCCTTTCAATATATGCATGTATATGTACTTTCTAGTGAGCATGCTATAATGTCCTTTATCGGTACCTTCATATAAAAAGGTTTTAAATCCGCTTTTAATGCTTAGTCTTATATAACCTCATTTCAGGCTTCTTACAGACAGCTTCCCTTGTCTCATTTAACCAGGACAATCATTATAGATGATATCTAAATCTTCGATAAGCTGTTGTTAATACTAAAACTGTTCTTTGAAACTCTCTGGATTCAAGATGTAGTTTAGATACTTGCTAATAAAGCCATTTAAAATGGAAACAGCATATGAACTAAGGCTCTGCCCTGTTAAAAATGCTTCTGACAAATCTAGACATGTAAACTATAGTTTCATAGTACCGGTATGCATTTCCCCTTGGACAATATAGCTGTTAACTACAATAGTATAAATAAGTGGGGGATAGAATAATGAAATAGGATAATGAGAATCAAACCCCAACCCCAGCTCTCCCCAACTTCAGATGAAGTCATTATTCTATGTTTTACTCCCCCAATTCTTTTATTCACTCAGGGCATGAGTGACCTCAAGGTACCGAGCTGTAGTTCTTGAAGCAATCTCACATTTCCCAGCATTGACTGTAAAAAGCAGAGGACAAAATCCTTTGGGTATCATCATTGGGCGTAACAAGAGAAACTGAAGTAATCACACACCACACCTTTCTTTGATATTACATCAAACCCAATTACACGAGAGTTAGTCTTGTGATTAATAGGCAGCAGGCTGCCAGCCAGAGTTCTATTACCACAAGAAAGCCAGAAGAATAGATAAAATTACTCCTGAAAATTATAGTATCTTGCTACCACCTGAAATTCCCTGCAGCTACAAAACTGGCATTTAGTAATGATAACCATGAACTAAAGAGGCTTATTTTTGCAAAATTTGTTGAGATTATACTAATATAAAATAAATTTGTTTTAATTATTACTATTATTTTTTCTTATTTTTCTAACACTGTGCCATAAAAGGGATGGCAAAAAGCATGCTATAGGAACATTGCCTATAAACATTAAGTCTTGTTTTGTGTTATTGCTGTACATAGCAAGATATTGGGGAAACAATGTCTCCTAACACATTTGTATATTATTGTTACAAAAACATGCTATTTTGTTTTGTTTTTAAAGCAAGGCAATTAATCTCTAAGATTTTTTTTCACAATGTTGTAACAATGGGGCAGGGAGTCAACAAAGGAGAGCATAGTTCCAGATATGGAGACTTACAATATTCATAAATGCTAATTTGTGAAATAATTATAGTTCTATTCTGAGAGAAGGGGAAAGGGAGTTTCCTTCTTTGCCCAAGTACATAAAGCCTTTGTCTAACTCGTCATTCAGCAACCGCTCAAACTTACAAATGCTGAATGAGTGGTAGTTACGATGGTCCTCGTACTCATATGTCGCAGTGACCCTTTTCTCACATAGTTACTGGGCACCTGACTCGCGATTATGACGCTGCAATATCCCATGGTCATCATTTGTGACCTTTCTGGCATTCCGCAAGCAAAGTCAATGAGAGTCCTGGCAGGAGGCTGAAAATGGTGACCATATGAAGTATTTGCTTAATAATGCATGGAGATTCACTTAATGACAATAACCAGGAGTGTCAAGTTTTCTGTGGCTAAGCAGCAGTCATGTGACACTGCATTATGATAATGTCACTTAATGATAGAAATTTCCCAGTCCCAGCTTTTAAGTGAGGACTACTTGTAGGCTGAAATAAGATATATTTCTGGGCAGAGGAACAATCTGTAGAAGGAATCATCTGCTCCATTCCAAGTCAGCCCATCCTGCAAGGGCATTTAGACCAAACACTTAAGGCTTGCATTGGCAGAAAATGACAAGAGCACAGACCAGAAAGTAAGATTTCTTTTAAAGCAATACCTACATATGGAAGAGCTGCACTCAAGATGATGAAGAGCTTCCTTTTTTTAGACAAGCCTTGGTCCATAAATTGGGGTGGTGGTGGATTGATCATGTATTTAATTGTTGGGGATTCAATTATATTCTGTATATACAGTAGCTACTGACTACAATCTTGAGATAGGAGGATGGATAAATAAATCTGTGTGTTGTGAAGTGCAACTGTCTTGAGAAGCTCTTGGTCAGTCACCACTGGATAACTCTACCTTGTTTTGCTAATAATTGGACAAGAGATAATTCTATTGTTATAAAAGGAACATTACTCAGAAAAACAAGATTCAGTGGACCAGCTTTTAAAAGCCTTTGTATATTAAGAATTTAAGAATACAAGAATTTCTACTCTATAAATTTAACACTTCAGGTTAACAAGAACACTTCAGGTTCCATGTTCACCTTTCATGCTAGAGAACTGTACAAATAAAACAATGTTTGCCTACAAGTGTAATAAAGCCCTACAGTTTCTCTTTCCCAGCTTTTCGGTTATTTGCTGCTGATTGCATCAGCCTCCTTTCCTGCTGGCATTCTCTAGTGGAGGATGGGAGATTGTGGGGAATTCCAGATGAGATCATTAAAAACTAATTGAAAATCTCTACGGATTACTGAAAATCATTTCCTATGTCACCACAATAGTCACACATGAGTCAATGATTTATGTGATTGGCTCCCATTTTCCCAGATAGAATTCTTCAGAGGCAAGACATGCATAGTTTTATGCTTAAATTGTATGGTATACATATGAAACAGACAACAGAAAACTTTAATGATTTCTGTACAATTAAATCAGTTTGATAATGCAATATTTGTGTGTGGTAATCCTAAATTAAAATCCTTGCAGGAGGCTTTAGGCAAATCAGTTTACTACACAGCTGTTGAGATACAAAATTACGCAAAGTTCCTTGGAAGAAAGGTGGGACACAACATTTTGCAAATAATGAAAAAACAAGCTGAATTATAGACAGAAGAGCTGAAGAATAATTGTTAGCAATACATATCTCATGGATTTATTAGCAAAACATTGACAATCTAAAATGATATGCCATTTTTCCAACTGAAACAAGAGTTTTACAATGCATGAGAGCAGCATAAAATAATGTAGTCCAGACTACTGAGAGGTCCATCTCTAAGATTTTTAGTATCTTTAAGATTGTCACCAATCTGTTTATTGCCAATTCCCTTATATTTGTAAAGTAAGGATAGGATGTGCCAAAACTATGGACTAATAAGTTTCATTTGAGAGAGGTTCTTTTTCTTAGCCTGATCATTACTAAAGAAATAAAAAAACTCAGCCATATTAAATGGAATGAAGAACCATATTAAAAAAAACATTAAGATTGGTTATGCCTAAAAAAATTTTGGTGTCATAAATTTCAGGATAATATTCTGCCATGCAAAGAGTGAAAACAGAAGCACCACTTTTACAGAGTAACTATCTTCCTCTGGAACTCTCTTAGGTGGCATACCTCTTCGCCCTTATTCTTAACACTGGTACACCACAGGGTTGCGTGTTGAGTCCCTCACTCTATACTCACTCTATACTCTTTATGTGCATGACTGCATTCCCACTCACACTAGATGATACAACAGTGGTGGGACTTATCTCTGGGCGGGGATGAGTCTGTCTACTGAGATGAGGTAGGCCGGTTGCTTTCGTGGTGTGGAGACAGTAACTTGGTCCTCGACACTAATAAAACCAAGGAACTTATAGTGGATTATAGAAGGAACAGATCAGACATCCAGCCCTTGCTTATCAATGGAGACCGAGTGGAGCAAGTGGCCAGTTTGAAGTTTCTGGGTGTTACCCTAAAAGAGGACCTGACCTGGGGTGCCCACATTGCAGCCTTAGTCAAAAGGGCCCAGCAGAGATTATACTACCTGAGACTTCTCAGAAAACAACTGAATGAAAAACTGCTGGTGACCTACCGCTGCACCATAGAGAGCATTTTAACATACTGCACCTCTGTTTGGTTTGCCAATTGCACAGTGGCAGATAGGAAAGCACTCCAGAGGGTTAATGTCATTGCCCAGAAGATCATTGGTTGCCCTCTCCCCTCTTTGGAAGAGCTTCATAGCTCCCACTGCCTTAAGAAAATTCAAAACATTCTCAAAGATCCATCTCATCCTTTTTTTTTAACTATTACCATCAGGCGGACGGTACAGAATAATAAAAACAAGGACAAATAGACTTCTATCCCAGGGCAGTAGCTCTTTTGAATTCTGCTGTACAGTGCAGTGTTGGTGTGGTGTCAGGGGTTTCTGGTTCAATGTGTGACTAATCGTTTTCCATAGTCCCTCTAAAAAACAGTGTGTGTGTGTGTGTGTGTGTGTGTGTGTGTTACAAGCAAGCTTATTGTCTTAATTTTCCACCTCAATCCATTACTCATATAGCATTAATCATTTGTAAGAATTATATAACCTTCATCTTGCATTTCTTCATTTAGCAAAATAATATATTTTTAATAATACTTTCAGTTAACCTAGTTTTTACATTCAGTAAAAATCAGAATCTGGAAAAATTCTATTTTAGTTCTTATATGACTAAAATAGATGTAAAAGGTATATAAAATAAATGCTCAAATGGAACTACCTTAAGACTTTTACAATGTTGCAGTGTTGTCAGTTTCTTAAAAATTATATTTGCCCTAACCATTTTCTAGCTAAATGTTGTCTTGCAATTTGTTTTATTAGCTCTTTTTAAAATCTATTAATTAAACCAGCCTTGGAAATAGGGAACAATTAGCTTTTTAATACATTTAATAAATTTACTACCTTGCAGAGATTTTCATTAAGTACAGAAACCCACTAAAGCCTAAACCAACTGACTTACAGGAAGCTGAGTGTATAAGTACAAAGAGGATTTCTCAGGCACAGTAATCTGATCTAGTGAGCAAAATGGAAGTGTGGTTGCATCCTGTGGAAAAGAGCAAGAGGAAATCCATAAGGGTTGGACAATGAAGTAAATTATGACCTGGATAGGATAGAGAATCCCACCCATCCACAAGAACAGCATGTCAGGGACATGGATATCCTGTTTACGTGATATAGAACTGCCTCTAGGACCCAAGATGGATAACTTTTTTATGAAAATACTCACTGACCATGTGAATATGGCATGAGTTAACTTCACTTACACTACTTAAGTAAATTTTGTATAGCATATACAACCCTTAATACACCATATATTCTTCACCCTTTCTTGTGTTTGTGTGCTAAGCACCCCATTTATACCTCAGTTTATTTACTCTGTTTTTTCAGACATATACAATTTTTACTTCCATGTAATAAAATGGGAAGCATATTGTTAAAGGCAGCAAAATGTGAAATTCAATAAATAAAATCAAACAACAAAACATATGTTCCTGTGTTACTGTCAATTACTGAAAAGAGAAAAAAAAACTGTCAAAGGCCCAGGAAGACTGGTTTCATTTGCTTCTAAAATACCAAAAGGCCGGGAGCCTTCCTTATTTCAAGAGGCAGAGTGTTTGAATTTAAGGGCACTGAAAGTAAGGTCAGCTTGAACTCATAAATGCTTGTTCTCAGCTTTAGGTAACAGATTGAACAAATAACCTGAAGGTAACAAGTGTCTGAGTCCTATAAGGCTATGTATGTAATCACCATGACCCTTGAACTGGGATCAAAAACCTATTAGCAATCAGTGTATCTCCCAAAAATAGGTGCCATTTAATGAAACATGCTTAATTAGTTCCTGTAGAAGGCAGGTAACCAAATGTTGTATCATCTTACTTTCAAGATAATTTTTCATGACAGCTCTATGTAGAATGAATTGCAGTACTCTAGCTACAGGATGACAAAGTCTGAATTGTTTTCAGTGCTTCTCAGTCCAGGAAAAGTCACAAGTGGTGAATCAAATATAGCTGACTATAATATATTCTCTTAAATGTCTTCCCCTGTCCATTTAGTTGGAGCTATGAGTCCAAAAGCTCAGGTTGCATAATTATTACTTTACATGTTGTATCATTCCATCAAGAGCAATATATAGAACATCTATGGTTTTAGAAGCACTATCACTGACTTCATGTAGAAATTGCTACTTTCCTTGTCAAAATTGTAGCAAGTTCAGACTTTCTTGATAAACAAAAATATAGCATCCTTCTTACAAAGATGAAGTGCTGTTCTGCTTCATTAAAGTTCCTTTCAGATTTTGAAAAACCCATATAGATTCAAACATTTCAAATAAAGAGTTGAATGCTGATAGAATAATGAAGATCTTTATGCTGGGATGATTTCCAGATGCTTTGCATTACAACTCCCCAATTTGTTGCTAAGGGCCATGTTTACTAGGGCTGATTAGAATTGAAACTACTCATATTTATGTAGCTAATAAATTCTATAATGTGAACAAAGAACATATTCTTGCTCATCACATACCCAAATTGTGTATCTGCCAAATCCCTTCCTACCACTTACTACTGTATATGCAACTATGACTTTCTTCAAATACAGCTTCCAATAGCACCTTATAATAAAAAAACCCACCCATCTCCAACACAATTGTTTCTCTTTCCAACTGGGAACTTGTTTACACTCTGCATTAAATATGTGAGTCATTTTTGATAATTTTCAGAGTTAAGCAAAATGGTTCCATTTTCATAATCCGGAGTGAATTTCTTCTCCCCATTCACTTCTGTTACCAGAAATCAACATTGGAACTATTTGTAAAATATCCATTGGACTATATTTAGGCATACATGTCAAATGAAATAATACAGTAGACCAAGGCTGTATTTATAGTATTGGGAAACTGCCTTCTCATATGAGATAGAAGTGACAATCAGAATATAACATTAAGCAGACATTCACAAAGCAAGTTAGGGTCAACTTCAGCCAATTTTGCAACAACTTCAATATTACAAATGAAAGAAACATATTTTGAAATCTTCCTAAAATATACTGAAGGCAGACTTGGTATAAATCATCAATAGTTAGCAAAGGGAGCAATTGGGACTAAGAACAATTTTGACTATTGGTATTATTGCTTATGGGTTTTAATGTATATATAAGATTTTCTTCTTGACTGTAAGTTACCCAGAATTTCATTTCAAATAAATAAATTTCACTGGATTTGGGATACTTGGAAACATATCCATTATTTGCTTACAATTATTTGTATGTTGCTCCTTGAACCTCTAGGCAGCCTACAATAAATACTACAAAAATAATAAAAAAATCCATACAATATTCAGAAAAATAGACAATAAAACAATTACAACAAAAGTATTAATAAAACTGCAAGCAAAACTTGCTGCCAATGGACAAGCCCTATCCCTCCTCCAAAGAGAACTGTCTTTACAATTTTATGGAAAAATATCCATGGTGGGATATCTAGCCTTGGGGGCAAGTTATTCCAGAGAGAGACTTCTACAGAGAATGCCATTCTCTGTATCCCAACTCCATTCATCTCTTTCAGGATGGGTACACAAATTCATTATTTGATCCCAACAACCACACCATAAAAAACAGGGATAAGGGGCATGCATAAAAATCCCATTCATTCTTGTCCTTTGTCAGCCTACAGTTTTCAGACTCATTAAGGAAACTCTTGTCAGCCTACAGTTTTTAGGCTTATTACAGACTTCTGATTTATTACCTCTATCCAGTACAGGTCAGACAAGATAGACATGTTCTTTCTGGAAAGGAACAAGTCATACTAGTGGAAATTTACAAAATTAAACCTTCCTCTTTGTTAATTCAGGCAGGCTGTATTACAACTCTGCTCTATCATATTTCTTCAATTATGATTGTTTCTTTTATTTTTCAATTAAATATGTCTTTTAAAGGTGCCCATTTCCCATGATCTATGGTCTTGTAATAGATAATTTTGCTGCCCATTATTGACTGCTAATGCAATGAGATCTGCTGAACGCTAAGCCAGAATTAAATGGCTTTTTGCCTCCAGAAATAAGCATTATCTTCCCTTATATGGAAGACTCCAGTTACTATAATGGAAACAGCTCAGACTTGGTTCACATATTTTAAACCACAAGCCTGATTGAGCTAATGTATCACACACTAAGACATGAAGATGACCTTATCATGGGTTACTGCAAGTTAAAGATAAGCCATCTTCTTATAGCACTCCTTCAATTCAGATAATCGTAAGGTAAGTGCTTTTGCTGGCTGTTTTGGTAAACTAGATACTATATTTTGTTTTGTAGCACAACAACATAGCAAATGAAAATTATTTGAAAGCTATTATTCTACAATATTTTCCTATCCAAGTCCAAAAGAACCATTCTCTATATTGTGTTGTTTCCCTTAGTCTCAGTTAATGTTCCTAAAGAAAGTGCAGGAAGAATATGTATTGCTTTATATTATATGAACATACGGTATCCTATAAAGACATTCCCTAAAACTTCTAAATTCAATAAACCACATTATATTCTCAAAGTATTTCCTACAAGCTTAAGAAGAACACAGAACCATGCAAACAGCAACTATAGACTACAAACGGCAGTGTCAATAGCTTCATACCATTTTAATATCTGAATACAGAGATCAATCTCTGAAAGCCTACAGACCCTGTGAACTGCTTTCCACTAAGTTAGAAATACTCTAAAGCAGGGGTGTCAAACTCGATTTCATTGAGGGCTGCGTATCAGGGTTGCGTTTGACCTGGGGAGCTCAACATCACTTGTGTCAGGGGCACATGTGGTGGCTTAGGCTCTCTGCCTGTGAAAATGGGCTCCTGAGCTCAGTTTTTGGCTGCGACTGCTTCTTGCAACCCTCTGCCAGTGAAAATGGAGCTCAGGAGGGCCACACGTCACCCTCCTGAGCTCCATTTTTGCTGGCAGAGGCCCGGCAGGCCAGATCTAAGCACCCCACAGGCCAGATCTGGCCCCTCGTCCTTGAGTTTGACACCCCTGCTTCTAAAGGAATACTTTTTTGAATTTTCATTTGGTGGCAACAAACAAACATGTAGACCAAATTAAGATACAAAATAAGATTTCCTAAGTTTACTGCTGGGCATGTAACTTACAGGATAGAAAACAAATATCTTTCCATTCAAAGAATAGAAAAGGATACCTTAATCCAACTAACACATACTACGCAGCCGCAAATAAACACAAACAGGCATTCCATGGCTGTTACACATGCATATTATATTATGGTTAAACAAGCAACTGATCGTTTTAAGCCATAGAATAAAACATCCTTAAAGAACCATGGTTGGATTCAGCTACTGGTTTTAGAGAGCAACTGTTGTCTGATATGCTGTACAGCACAAAAATCGTTTTGTGGGTTAAGTGGATTAGATGAATGGGGGCATTTGGAGGGGTGGGGATCAGGGTCAGCAAAGTCCTTTCAACTGAATATGCCATATTACCGGCAAAGAATATAAACAAGCCAGTAAGAAATGTAATGCTCTAGGAATTATCCACCTTACAAGCTAAAACAAGATCCAGGTGTTGCTCGATTCTCTTTCAAGGCAAACTACAGACTGCAACGGGTAGCTAGCGCAACAAACCCTGTAAACCACCAGCTGTCCCGGATGGGAGGAAAGCGGCGTTTGGGAATCAAGAGAGAAGGGGGGGGCCGTGTGAGCCTTTCACCTTTTCCTTGTGGGGTTTGCGGATAAACGAGGTGCGGGCCGTGAAGTACTGCTCCAGCTCGGAGTCCGAGTCTTCCTGGCTGCAGTAGCCGCTGCTCGTCGTGCTGCTCCAAGTCATCTCGAAGGACAGAGTGGCCGCCGCGTCACTTTCCCTCATGCCCTATAATATACTTCTCGGAGGAGGAGGAAAAGCGGCCGGACAGGGTGTTTCTTCTCGCACCGCCGCTGCTCCTCAGAGGCTCCTCTTCGACCCCACTCGCCGCCTCCCTTTGTCCCCTGCCGGAGCTACGACCACATCACAGAATTCCGCCAAGCCACGAACAAATAACTCCCGGGAACTCGAGCCACGGGGAAAATTAATTCTTCTCGCACCGCCGCCACCTCCTCCTCCTCCTGCTGCTGCTCTCGGCACTGGGAGACTCCCTTCGAATCCACACCGCTAAGGAGGCTTGAGCTTGACCCTGCAGCTTCCCTCTTCGACCCCGGCTAGTCCGAACGCTCGCCCTCCGCCACAGGCGCTACAAACCCCAGCTTTGAAGGTAGAGGTGGAGGAGGAGGAGGAGCCTGGAGCCGGTGGCGAAGGAAGCGCCGCCCCCGCCCCTTCTTTTTTTTGCACGCCCGCCTTGCAGCCGTTGGGATTGAAAAGTAGAGCGAGGCCGCGCCCGCCTGCTGATTGGGCGAATAAGAGCCCGGCTGTTGCTGCTGCTGCTTCTTAAGCCGGGAGCCCCGCCCGTTTCCTGCTTGTGAGGGCGGCTGGGGGTGATTTCATCGTCCAAGTAGCCAGCGCGCGAGTTGGCGTCACGGCCTTTGCTGGCTTTTGTCTTCAGCGGTTTTTTTTTTCTTTTTTCCTTTTTTCTTTCCAACCCTCCCGGAATAAGGAGTCATTTTCCCCCGCCTTCCCTTTTCGATGGGCGGCGGCGGCACGCTTGAAGAAATACAACGTTAAACTTGCTTCTTTAGCCGAATTGATTTTCCTTTCTGCTCGCTAGGAACAAGAATCAGACCCGTAGGGCAACTTTTTGTTTTTGGTCTATCAACTGCAGGATTCAGAAGGAAACCAGAACGGAAAACTAGAATTCAGAGGGAAAGTAGAAAGGAAAAGTAGAAATTTTTGCAGTACCGAGAGTGCTATAATACACAATCTTTGTCTGATTTACTGTAATAAGAGGCAGATGAGCTAGCACTGTTGCTGCAATATATGCATATTTAATACTTATTAGACTATCCCATGACCTCTTGGGTTATCCTTTCAAGAGATTTTTCCTTACCAGATTCCTCAATGCCTTCAGAGCTGTGTCTTCCCTTGAAACTAGCCCATGCTCAACTGGAATAGCAGTCAAACATTGGCATAAGAAACATTTTAGGATATATTGTACTATGTCATAATTTTATGTCATAAAATGTTTCATACAAGTTACCAAATTTCAATTCCACAGGAGTCATGGGTCCCGGATTTTGGACTCATTCTATAAGTTAAGCCACTGGAGGTACATTGGTTGAAAAATTATTGTTCTATCATGTACTATTTTGCCCAGTTAAAAACTTACAGAAACAAGAGTTTTAATAGCATATAAATGGATGGATGGTATTGTAATCCTACATCTGTTTCATTTTTTTCCACTGCATAGTGAAAACTTGCTATTTCATTACTAGATTTTTATCCCACTCTTTATATATAACTCAAGGTGGCAAACAATATTCCTAATATTCCTGTCTCCTATTTTCCCCACAAGAATCCTGTGAGGTAGGTTGGTCCAAGTGTGACTGGTCTAGAGTTACCCTGCTGGCTTTTGCTCCTAAGAGAAACCTGGAACTCATAATCTTTGGGTTTCTAAGCCAGCATCTCAACCACTGATAATAAGAGCCAAAACAGGAAGAGTTGGTTGGATTACAACTAACAAACCACAAAACTGAATGCAGGTAGTCTTCAGTGTAAGACTAATTGACACCAAAATTAAGGTTATAAGTTGTGCCAGTTTTTAGGTGGATACCACACCTGGTTTTTAAACTTCTTTTTGTGGCAGTTGTTAAACAAATGTAATTAAGCAAATCCATTACCACAATGGGCATTTCTAAAATCAAACTAAGTAAATGCTAGTTTCCAGCAATAAATGCTGTAAATTGCAGTCATATGACCATGGGACACTGCAAATGGCTGTCAATGCAGGCTGGTTGCCAACTGCCCCAACTGCAATCCTGATTGTTAGTAGCTTTGGGAAAGTCCATTGTAACTTTGAATGGTCACTAAGAAATTGGTCATAAGTCAAGGACTACCTGTAGTTTCCATTTTAAAGCAAAAGAGAAGAGGGATCATTATTTCAGATTTCAGGCATTGACAACATGTACAAATACTTATAACTGTATAGTAGGAGCAAAGTAGTAATGCAAGGGCAAAAAAAATCTAACAACCTCTTGTCTGCTATGACTGTGTTCTTTAAAATAATTTTAAAAAGCAAATTCCAAATCTGCATGCTGAAAAGGCAGCGTTCCCCAAGCAATTACATCTGAGTAAAGCAGTGCTGAAAGGGAAAAAGACCAAGCCAGATGGGTTTTTAAGATAGTACAGTAGCTTAAATTATACAGCAATGCGTAACAGACAGAAATAGAAGAGCATTAGATATATATTTCTATAAGGGATGCTAGAAATCTGTTCTCTGGCAACAATGTATGAGTAATGTTGCTAAGTGGTATACAGCTCTATTAGATGACAAAGTATTAATTGCAGTGAACCTTTCCAGCTGGTTTGATGGGGGTGGGGGAGTCTTGCCTAGCTAGGTGCTTGTTTCTAGCAACTCTTGACCCCGGGGTCATTTTGGCAGCACCAAGCTCCAGCTCCAGAGAGCAGAAGCACCATTAGAAGATGAAATTCAATCTTCAAAATCACACTGAAACATTCATGATCTTGTTTGCCTTCTGGCACAAGTCTCAGATTCTATTGAAAATAGAATATTATTACATTTGGGCGCAATAAAGCTTTCCACTCTGTTTTACGAAAATTCTCTCAATCAGACAGAGGAACGATGGATTATTGACAGTCATCTAAATAATAGTTCCTCCCCCTCCCTCTTTTCTGGTATGACATTAAGCTTATTACTGGGAATGTTCATAAATGCTTATAAATCAGGTGTTATTTGTGATGTTGTAAAACTAGTGATCCCAGCAGCCCCAGGCACCATGACTAACAGTACTAGAGACCAGCTAGTGCAGTATATGCAATATAGTCACTTTATGTTGACTACTGACCCATTCCTTGTAGTGCTGGCTCTTAGTGAATTTAGAAGAAATTCACTTGCCATGTGAAATCCTTTATGTAGAAAATGTTAAGGATGGATTCTTGGATCTTTTGCCTCATTTTGGAATGTTCTTTGCCATTCCAGTATAACCATGCAACCTCCTCCCACCATTGCGTTATTATTTAAAACTGTTTCTTACCACATTAGTGTCTTTTTCTATTGTCTGCTCATTGCCTTCATCCTGCTCGTTTTTATATCTGGGACCCCTGCAATCAAGTCGAATCAGAGCACGGCATCGGTAGTGACAGATGAACTTACAATCTAAGGAAAAATAACAACAGAAGTTAAAGGGACAAAATTAAGATACAAAAGAAATGTTGCAAACAAGCAATCAAGCAGTTCATGTAACTTCAGAGATACCTTTTGATAATTCACTCATATTTTCACCCCAGAATTTTAATGAACATTTTCTTTTAACAATCTTTAGAATTTTCATTTCAACTTTGATATTTTTGTGCCCTGCAGGCCTAATCTCTGGGGCACAGCCATTGATAATTATTGGCAGAAAGACAGCAGGCCAAATAAAGATTGAGATTGCCCATAAATGAAAGGCCTGAAAGAGCCTCTGTATCCCAGTGCATCACCTTTCTTTGGCAGCTGCTCTGCTGCCTGTAAAGATAAAAGCTTTATTTTTTAAAGAAGGAGACAGCTTACTGAACTGTAACTGCTGCATGAGAGATATGCTCATTTGAAAGGAATGTCTAATGCCAATCACATGGTGCTAGGGCAGAGTGCCATCCTCACCAGAGAAAATGTGTTCCTTGATTGCTTTCCCTCCCTCAATATGTACATTCCAAGTAGTTTGTGCTTGTATCTTGGACCAACTAGAATAGACTGAAGCCAGACATCAAAATGTGCTTGTTCGCTTTTCTTCACTTTTCCTTTGATCTCCTTATAATACATGCTGGTTTGCAACATCTTTTATAAGCTGACTGGTTCAGACTTGTTCACAGTTAGCTTTGGGGTGGAGAGACAAGTTATATAATGATAGAAAAATCTATGATCAGACATTGATACTCAAAAATATAAGGGCAGAATTTGCCTCATGTCATTTTTACATAGTTTTCTGGATGGCATATGGAAATTAAAAATCACAGTTGAAACCCCTGATGCCCAAGTTAAAATCATAAAACTCACAAAAGAGAAAAATCACAAAAAGAAAACAGCAACAGTGGAGTTCACCTAACCTTGTGACCCAAAGGCCTGGAAAAACAGGTACTCCATAAGGCTGTGTTGCTGCCACCAAGAAGGAACAGCTGTGGTATCCAACAAAAGGACACTGTTCGAAGAAAAGGGCATGGAACATCCTCTCTATTACATCTCGTGGAGTGAAGGGAAATAATCACAGAAAAGCAGTCTCCCAAATACTCTGCCCTAAGCTATTTGAGGCTTTAGAGACGATAATCAGCAACTTGTGTGCAGCATGAAGAGCAGTGGTGTTATATGAACATTAGAAGAAATGGCAAAAATTGCTGTGCTGCTCCATCTAAATGCTCTTCATGGATAGCCCCACATGCAGTACAGCACATCACATTAATCCAAATGAAAGATGACTAAGATATGATTATCCATTAGCAAGGCCTCCCAGTCCAAGAATGGGTATAGTTGGTGCCAGGGTGGATAAAAATGATTTTTTTAAAAAATCAAATCAGATTTTTAAATTTAAATCATTTTTTTTTATTTTTATCAAATTTATTTTAATAAAATGCTTTTGGACTAAAAATCTATCTAAAGACAGTTTTCTATTTAAGATACATTAATAATGTATTTATTCAGCATGAAATGGAGCTTAGTTATGTAGCATGAGGCTGTATATTTTGCAATATTTACATTTTTTGTAAACTCATTCAATTAATCCAAGCTCTGCAAGCTAAATAGGAAGCCTTCATTTTGTTTGCAAATAATAATATTAAAGATTTTAACTACCAGCAAGAATGAGTCCTTACATTTAAAGAGCACCTGTCATTTCAGATCCATCATGGCAGCGCCTGTTAGCAGGCATCCGTTCACTTGCTGCCTGCCACCTCCCGCACCTTGTTGTGTCACTGACGTATCTCCAGCCATCCCATTAAAGTGAATGGGACTGTCGGTGAATCAACAGCGGGTCAGAGGAAGAGCTGCTGCAGGACAGAGATGGCAGTTGCTCATTAAAAAATATGATTTAAATCAAGTTGACTTAAATCAAGCCTTTTTACTAGTGATTTAAATGATGATTTAAATCGACTTGATTTAAATCAAATCCACCCTGGTCGGTGCCCCAGATGAGCTTCCTAGCCATAGCTACCACCTACTCTTTGAGCTGGAGCAGTGAATCCAGGTGAACTTCAAAATTGCACACCAGTTCTGACTGGGAAATACACCCACGGTCAGAACCAAAGATGAAAAATGTCCAGAACAAGGGGGCTTAAAAACCATAGTGACTCATCTTCCTGTGTTTGAGTCGAAGCCTGTTGTCCCCATTCCAGATTCTCAGCCATTGCTTGGTCAGCCTTAAGGTGGATAAATACAATTGGATACTAGGAGCACAGTGATGATAGTGCACCTTATGCTCTTTAATAACTTCACTCAGTGGCTTCATGTAGATATTAAACAGGAGCCAGGAGAGTCCGTAGTGCTGAAAGCCCATTCAAAACGGGCTTGTGCTTGATTTTGCCCCAACCCAACATGAATTGGTATTGACCATGGAGAGAGGAAGAGAATCACCATGATACGGTGCCATTTTTTACTTCTATTCTCCAAAGCTACCCAGAAAAATAACATTGTCTATACTTTTCCATGTGGATTGGGAAAAATGGGGAAAATTACAAGATTCTGTTATTTTTACAGAATGAAGGTTTGCAGAATCCAGTGGTTTTTCACTACTTAAGAGAGCCAAGCTCTTGGTTTGTACCCTGTTTGTGTCACACTTGAATTATTATAGCAGCCTATTGGCTGGGTTCAAAGACTTTGTTCCATCATTTGCTTCATGTCCAGAATACTTCTATTCTGTATCTTTCTTACTATGCCCCTACTTTTTAAAATTGCATTTGTTAAACTGGGATTTTAAGAAACATACCACTACAAATTGATGGTGTTGACTGAGTGTGCACTGCATATATGCACACTGGTTATTTGAAAGCCCTGCTGGTTGATCTTGTGCTTGTGCATTTATCCCGGGATCTTGCAAGGGTCATTTGAATATATTACATACTTGAATCTATTACATACTTTTACACTTAGAAGCTCCATTTCACTGCAATAGATTCCTGCCAGGATTACATTTAAAATTTGAATACAGTGCTTAAAGTTCTTTTTTAAGTCTTACATTGCTTCTTTTACATTGGTCCCTGTGAAGTTGCTGTAAAATAAACAAATGCTTATTTTTCACTTTGAATGTATAGCGGTTAATAATATGTCATGAACATTCAATTTAGAGGTTCCTTATTTTATGTATGGTATAAATAAGTAATTAATCCAGAAGACAGGGCATAACCTCAAACTGACAGGAGGAAAGTTCAAAAGTAATGTTAGAAAGTATTACTTCACAGAAAGAATAGTGGAAACTTGGAATCAGCTTCCTCTGGAGATTGTGGATCAATCATCAGTAACTGAGTTTAAACATGTTTGGGGTAAACTTGTTCATCATCCAAGAAAAATAAATAAAACAAAACAAAAAACAAAATTCCAAGGACAGATTTAGTGGGTCACCAGATCTTTTTTTTGAAATTAGTTTTCTTGTGTATCTACCAGTAATTAATGTATAAATTGTGATTTATTCAATGCCTTTACTGCACTTATGACTGTATTATGAATAAGATTACTACCATTAAAATGTACAATTGTATCCAATTACATCACTTTGCTTGTATATTAATGTCCTGTGTACAAAGGCTCCCTTTAAAAAAACAACCTGGCCCATTAGGATCCACAGTGTTATAACAGGGTCAGCTAGTGCTGCCACCTGCTGTGGCATTTCATATATCTTGATTATACTATATTCTAATCTAAAACTATGTCAAATTCTTGGCTTAGTTGTCCTAAGCCAAAATCTTCTACTTTGCTTTTAATTGGAGTATCCAATATTGAAAAATCAAGGGGCTTAGAATTTAAAATGTGTATGGTTCTGATGATATAAAGCTAGTTAATCCAACAAAAATATTTGTTTAGACCTAGTGGACTCTTCAGTAGGATGTTCAGATGGTTTGGTTGTTAGATTTATATTCCAATGTATAAAGTACTTTTTCCTCCGATTTTTCACCAAAACAAAACCTTATAAATTGATTGGTTATGAGCATGCTGAATCCATTTGCAATTTCTTGCTCATACAAGTTATGTTTTTTCTATAGTTACTGTTATATAGAGTAAGGATGAATAGTGGAGAGAAAAATTAAGGAATTTCAGGAATTATGCAAAACTAGGGAAGCTATTTCTAATGAAACAATTTTGATAAAATTGTAACATCATACCATTGTTTCATTTAACATGCAGAATAAATTTTAGTTATAAAAAGAAGCAGCATATATATTCCTTGCTGAGTCCTAACTCAAATTAAATTCATAGGCTTTACAACTCCAAGTATAGAAGAAATAATGATACCACATTAGTTAAACCACTTCATGCATCTGATGAAATGATCAGCAGCTCATGAAACCTTATACAGAGAGAGAGAGAGAGACAGAGACAGACACACACACATATATATGTATTTATATATAGATTTATATATTATATGTATTTATATATATATATATAAACTTGAGAAAACACACACACACACACATATACATACATACATACATACATACATACATACATACATAATCAGACTCATGATATTTGCCTTGCCACACAATACATACTTTATAAAAAATGTCTAATGGGCACAAAGCTATATAGCTATAAGAGACAACTGGAAAAATTCACAAAGGATAAAGCTATCAAAGAATATCATGTTATGATAGTTATATAATTATATTAGTATCAAAGATAGCTTGACTGTGAATGTTAGTTACTGAGTAATATGAATGATATGAGAGTGTGATATTGTGATCCTAGGCTAGTTATAGATTCTCCAGAAACATCTGGTTGGATACTGAAGGAATATAAAGTTGAATTCAATTAACATGGGCCTGATTTGGCATACAGTCTTTTAAAACACTGATATCTAATGACACTAATGAGTTATTTACATCTGCTGATTTTAGAAGAAGATTGTCTTGAGTTAATATCTACTTGGATATATGGAAAAATTACATCACTTCCAAATGAGTAACTGTATTTTTCTCTTGCAGCAAACATAACAAAGAGTCTGGTGGTACTGTATGTTCTCTGCCAATGACATTACATGACTTAATGCCATCATCCACCACGTCAGAGGAACTTACATACACTCTTTTTTCAATATGGTAAATGTCATAATCTGTATGCTCAGTACATTTTATACTGAACTACAGCCTACTATTGACACAAACCAGCGACAGGATAAAAATCTTATATTAGAGATGAATACATCAATATAGAGATTGAGAAAGATATCAACTCATCAAGGCATCTTACTGTGTAAACACTATTTGATTCTGCAGAACAATATTAGCCAGAGAGAGGGAGAGAGGGAGGGAGGGAGGGAGAGAGAGAGAGAGAGGGAGGGGGGAGGCAGAGGGAGAAGGAGAGGGAGAGAGAGATGCATAGGGACATTACGTACGTAGTAGTGCACCAGAGATAGAAAATGATTTCCCATATGACTAGGGAAGGAAGTCAGAGGGGGGAAAATAAAAAACCAGGGTAAAGTTCAGAGTACATAAAGCAAACATCCTGAAAAATGACAGGCTCAGAATAAAATTCCTACTAGTGAGTACAGATATATTGTAAAGAAGATGTGATTACCTTTTACTTGGCTGCTAGAAAGTTGAGGCTAATAAAGGTAAATCAACATCAACCAATACAACCAATGTTGCAAATACAATTTAGAAATGTGCATAAACCAGATCATACAATTACATCAGAATTAATCCCTCCCTCATCTGTTGACATGTTTGGAGGATATGTTATAGGCACTGGGAATATCAAGGACCAGATTGGTCAATTTTCACAAAATGGAAGGTATGGGGGCATGGCCAATTACTAAACAAAAAAGAACAAAACCTAGAGAAAGGAAGAGGTCATAGGGACCCAGTATATCTATATCCATTTTTTTTTTTTTGCAATAAATGCAGAGGTGGTATTTAGCAGGTTCTCACCAGTTCTGGAGAACCCGTAGCAGAAATTTTGAGTAGTTTGGAGATCTGGAAAATACCAGCTGTGACTGGAGGTTTTACAGTATCCTTCTCCTGCCACGCCCACCAAGCCACACCCATGGAACCAGTAGTAAAAAAAAAATTGAACCCCACCAGTGAATAAATGGAACCAGACAATATGTTATTCTTAGGAGAGGTTTTTATGTATTAATAGTTGTCTGTTAATGAAACTCTCCATTCACATATTAAAAAACTGCAACAGAATTGTTACTTATTTCATCATATTGTAACAAGTCATAGATCATAACTTCCTTCCATCCTGGCCTGTCAAAAGAAAAAAACCTGAATGCTGCAGTGATAATTTAAAGACATTTTTCTTTATACATGCCTGATTCTGATATAAAATTGAGCACCAAAGTATAACACAATTATATTCCATTTCAGATTGGATAGCAACTAATTTAATTAAACTTAGCTATATCCTACTTCAGTTAATAGAGTAGGTTAGGCTTGATTCAAGAAGAAATTGTAATCTGACAGAAAATGTGGTACTGAAATCATGTAGGACTTGTTCTTAAATCCTTACGATCTATATTGACTGCTTCCTAGTATGATTTGATTGCTTATTGTACCCTATGACTATTATTAAGTGTTGTACCTTATGATTCTGGACTCTTGACAAATGTATCTTTTCTTTTATGTATACTGAGAGCATCTGCACCAAGAACAAATTCCTTGTGTGTCCAAGCACACTTGGCCAATAAAGAATTCTATTCTATTCTAAATAGCAGAAAACTAGGGATTGCAACTATTTTCAAAGACTATGATATTATGTTAAACACAAGTTTGTTTATTTGCTTAAAAAAGATGGATCCTACTTTTTCAGAACAAAGAATTTCTAGCTCATCAATGTACTTGTGCATTGGCCAACCAGATACTTATAAGGCCATCAGCGATGCATCAGTTCAAAGTACCTTCTATTTCATGTTCCCTTAATAATCAGCAGATCTTTTTAAAGTACCTGTTGCCCACTAGCATAAGGAAACTTAAATTTTATATATCAACATTTATATTTATGATTTATAAATATAAATCGTACTGTATATATGGTTATATATCAACATTTACGTTTTATATTTAAATTGTTTGCCACAACATAAGCGATTATATATGAGAATTCCAAGCATGTGAATATACTGCCAAAAAGAGCAATGGGTTGCATCAATAGAGAGGGTATCAAAATGATGGTAAATGATAGTTCAGTTTATGCCTCATGAGCAGATTGCACCTGAAATTCTCTGTTCAATTCTGGTTCCCACAACTTAGGAAAGATGCTGAGAAATTTAAAAGAATGCAGAGAATAGTGATAAAGATGGTGGAAGCTTGTATGCTAAATCTTATGAAGTTTAAAAACTGACTATATTTAGTTTAAAAAAATAAAAGATGAAGGGGAGACCTAATAGAAGCTGTCTAATTCTTGAAGGGATGCCATAGAGCAGTGGCCCCCAACCTTTTTTGTGCCACGGCCCAGTACCGGCATTACAAAATGATCCATGGCCCGGTACCGGCATCAGCACGCATGACAAGGCAAGGTGAGCTGAGCGACCAGCCAGCCAACCGTCCCCCGCTTCTCCCCGCCACCTTCAACTCCTCCTTTATACGTTTGTCGATGGGCTTCGCTTCGGGACGGCTTCGGGATGGTCGCTCGGCTCGCCTTGCCTTGGGTGCTGAAAGAATCCTCACGCCTTAGTTTCGTTCAAAGCCTCCCCCCCCCCTTTGATGAAACTAAGGCACGAAGATTCCTTCAGGACCCAAACACCGCTTTCCAAACGGAAAAGCTCACCTGGAAGCACTTTCTCGTCAAACAAGATGGCGGCGCCTAGCAAACCGGCGGCCCGGTAGGAAATGTTCCACGGACTGGTACCGGTCCGCGGCCCGGTGGTTGGGGACCCCTGCCATAGAGGATACAGATTTATTCTCCATAATGCCCAAGGGTAAGGCAAGAACCTTTGGATGGAAAACGAGGTATTTCCTGGCCAGATTAAACAACCTGCATCTTGGACAGTCCCAGGTACTCCATCCCTGCAGGACAGCCATTAGTCTGGAAGGCCTGAGGATTTCTGCTCTGAGCAAGGGTTAGATAAAATATTTCCAAGATCCTTTCCAAGCTATGATTCTATGAGTTCCTCCTTCGCAACCTCTCTGATAGAAACATCTGAGGCTCCAGTTGAGCTCAGATATGTATGTTTAGCGATTCTGGATGGCTTACAAACAGTTAAAAAGAACACCAGTATAAAAAGAATAAAAACAATAATCCCCCCCATCACCCCCTTGGTGACAACCAGGAATCAAATGAGCTACTTGATAGACACTAATCCACCCTGGGTTCACCAGGACAAGGTCTTCAGGGGCTTGAGAAAGAGTGGCAAAGTGGGGGCCAGACTAATTTCTGAAGGGACGATGTTCCAAAGGGAGGGTGCCACCATGGAAAAGGTCCTTCTTCTGGGTCCCATCAGAAGTGCCTCCTTAAGGAGGCAGAACCCACAACATTCTCTGCTCTAGTGAAATGGGTGGATATAACCAAGAAGAGATGGTTCTTCAGATAATGTGATCCCAAGCCAGGAGAGGGTTTAAAGGTGATAACCATGGGTGAAATTCAACCATCTCGCATGAGGTGATAGGGATGATTGGGTTCAGTTGAGTGAACTGAACCTGGTTGGCCCCGCCCATGCCCACCCGGTTGCACCTGTGTTGGCAGCAGGGATGATACCAGCAGCAGGTGGACTGATGCGCGTGGGAAGGGAGCGTAGCATGCGGGAGATCACGGCACCAGAGCCCTTCCCAGGTGTTCCCCGGCCTGTGAGGGGAGGGTGCAATCTCCCACACCCACCCTCAGGAGCCGCAAAGTGTTCGCCGCCCCTCTGGCACCTGCCAAGCCTCCTCCCCAGTGCGCTTTGCTTCTTCCTCGCCAGAAGCACTCACATGCCCAGTAGGAAGGAGAAGACTTGCCAGGTGCCAGAGTGACGGCGAGTGCTTTGCGGCCTGTAAGGAGAGCCCAGCCGACAGTTTCCACAGCAACTGGGGGGAGAGCCAATCCATTGGGACTGCTTGAGCCCACTTGGCCTGGCTGACTCAACCACCAGGAGCTTGGGCAATGGAGAAGGCACCAGAGGGACCCCTGCCTGTCATGACTTTCTTTCAGCCCTGAAACCACCAAGTGCTGTACAGTGAGGACGGGGCGGGGGAAGAGATGGGGGGGAGGAATCGCTTCTCCTCCTCCTGCCAGAGACCCTCCTCACCCCCTCCTTCTTCAATCAAGCAGCAGTTGCTACTTAGCACAAAACCTTCGTTTCCCCGCCCCCCCAAGAAAAAGTATCAGAGAGAGAGAGAAAGGGAGGTGAGAGAGAGGGGGAGACAGAGAGAGATGAGAGAGGGAGAAATGAGGAGAAAGAGAGAGATGAGACGAGAGAGGCCAAGTGATGTTGACTTGGCCACGCTCACCCAGTCACATGACCACCAAGCCACACCCACAGAGCTGCTGGGAAAAAATTTTGAATTCCACCCCGGTGACAACCAGCACTTTGAATTGCACCTGGAAGCAAATCAGTAGCCAATGCAGCTCTTGAAGGAGAGATGATACGTGTGCACACCTGGATCTGCACAAAACCATGCGGGACATTGCATTTTGAACCAACTGGAGCTTGTGGATGCTTTTCAAGGGAAGCCCTATGTAGAGTGCATTGTAGACAGGAGGTCACTAGGGTGTGAGTGACTGTGAGCAGAGATTGTTGGTCCAGGGAAGGGTACAACTGGCACACAGCCTGCAGTTTTGCAAAGGCCTCCTGGCCACAACTATCACCTGCTCCTTGAGCAGGAGTTGCAAGTCCAAGAGAACCCCCACATTATGCACTGGGTCTGTTTGGGTTAATGCCACCCCATCCAAGACCAATGGTGGCAATTCTCCATGGACCAAGGAACCTTGAATCCAAAGCCACTCAGTCTTGCCAGGATTCAGCACTACCCCCATCTTGTTCCTGCCAGAGATAAAAAAGCATGACCAATGCAGTTTCTGTGACAATGTCATATGTGAGAATCATGTATGTATGGATCTGATCATATTACGGATATAAAACTATTTTGGAAGTGTTGTATATAGACATTTGCAATACCACATTCCTATTGGACAACCACTGCCGCCTAGCGATTGGCGGTTTAACAACAGTTGCAATTGGTCCGCCAACGGCGGGAAGTTTAAAACGATGCCATTGGCCGTGAGCCGCGAGCAGCCGCTATAAAAGAGGCTGCCGCGCCTCAAGTTTAGTTGAAGTTACGCTTAATAAAGAGCTGAATTCAACTCCAGTCTTCGAGCCCATCTTTGTTCCACAACAGAACAGGAAGCAAGTGATTGCAGAATTCTGGAAACTATTTATAGAAAAATACACAGTTCGTTGGACTTCAAAAACTTTTGTTTTGCTTGTATTGCTGTAAACTGAATGTTACTTGATTGCACGTAAGGGTTCCAATTCTGTTCAAGTCTGTACAAATCAATTTTCAAATTACAACTTGACCCAGTTTAAAAATGTAGTATGTATATATATATATATATGTTTTCTGAGGTTCTCGCGGGTATTTGTATGTGGATCTTTGGTTGTTGGGTTTCTCCCGCGTAGATTCAAAGTGTCTAGGCAGCAACGTTTGATGAAGTCTCATTCATCATCATCAGGCCTCTGTCTTTGGCTCTTGCTTTTCAGAGTGATGTGAGGTATGTGAGATACCTCACATCACTCTGAAAAGCAAGAGCCAAAGACAGAGGCCTGATGATGATGAATGAGACTTCATCGAAACGTTGCCGCCAGACACTTTGAATCTTACGCGGAGAAAACCCGAACAACCAAAGATCCACATATATATATATATATATATATATATATATATATATATATATATATATATATATATATCATCTACTCTTAGACCTAAATACAGATTCCTGTTTTACTAATTCACAGCAATTTCTAAACCCTAATTTGTAGTTGAATTATAATAATGTCATATTTTACATTCATATGCTTTGACAGAGCAAAAGAGACATTTTATTCTTTCCAATAAAGGAAAATGCAAGAAAGAAATCATGTAAACAACCTCGGGACTACTTCTGTCTGTCTGTTAAGAGGATTATTCTCCCAAATCCAAACAAAACTGGACCAAATTCTGTACAAAATGCCTACAAAAGGAAGAGTGAGTTTAAATATGGGCCAGATGTGGCCAGGAGTTGTGGCAAAACATTTTCCAGAAAGAAAACGTCTATAGAAGAAACAACTGGGCAGTGACTCTGGAATGTTGCTGCCTGCTCCATTCTAAGCCCTTCTCTGAATCTCTTCTGGGCCTGTGACTCACAGCACAGAGTATCTTGCCCATCCTGTGCTTCCCAATGCATGAATACACAAAAACACAATGGAAGAGCAGAAAGAGCTCCATGAGCAACATACACTACAATCCTCCCTTTAGACTAGGGGTCAGCAACCCACGGCTTTGGAGCCATATGTGACTCCTTCATCCCTCTGCTGCAGCTCCCTGTCAGCAGTTGGTGCCACAATTTTGAGAGAAACTTCCAGTTGGTGGGGAGGGGGAGAAGCACGGTGTGCTAGGAGGAGACTCTATGATGGGGGAACTGGACTTCTGGTTGGCTCCAGAATTGAATGGGGGGCTTCCGGTTAGGACCTTTGTGGCTCGTTGAGTGTTTAAGGTTGCCAACCCCTGCTTTAGACCCTCACACACTGTGACACATCTGCACACACCCTAATTAGCCCCCTTACGTAGTCCCTTACACACAACACACAGGCAGCTTGTATCACCAGTGTTGGTAAAGAGATTCAAAAGGGGAAAAAAAAAGATCTAATTGTATTGCACGCCCATGTTCAATAGTTGCTCTGGATAGAGCGTCTTTAAGAAATGCAATTTTCTCCAACACACAGCTTGCAATGAAATCTTGAACCAATGCAAAATATAACTTTCAGGGGATCTGTCCATGCAAGAGGTTCTTTCTTTCTTTCTTTCTTTCTTTCTTTCTTTCTTTCTTTCTTTCTTTCTTTCTTTCTTTCTTTCTTTCTTTCTGTCTGTCTGTCTGTCTGTCTTCCTTCCTTCCTTCCTAAGAGTTAATCAGTTTTGTCACTTCTGAATCTGTGCCTGCCCTATTCAGTTGTTCTAAAAGTTCAAACCAAAACAGTAATAAACCTGACATGGTTTTTACATGGAATAGGAGCAAGGGTCTTAACATAGCCCAAATTGTAAAGCTTTGGCCACTTTATGCACCCACCATTGGGCACTACACCCCCTTCCCCGCCCTTCTGTTACTCCCCGAAACTTCTGCGAGCGGGACTCGGGTGTGTGTGTGTGTGTGTGTGTGTGTGGAATTAAACTCCGGTACTCACAGATGCAACGGAGGCGCTTTTTGTAAACGCCCCAGATGAACTCCCCGCACAGATCGCACCAGGTGGGTTGACTCTGAGTGCAGGATCTGAAGAGGTGCCCCTCGCCGAGCTCCTCGGTCAATTTGGGATCGGTCTGGCCGCCCAGAAGGCGGATCTGGCGAACGCGGGTCAAGAGCTCGGGCACTTTTCCGGGAGAGATCCTCAAGGCGTTGGCGCGCTCTAAGCGGACGGGGCGTTCGGCCGTGCCTCGCGGGCCGCGCGTCAGGTCCAGCTGCTCCTCCAGCCCCAGGTTCTGCAGTTCGATCATCTCTTGGTGCCTGGAACCGTTCATGGCGCCCTCCTGCGCTGAGGGCGGAAGGGAAGAAAGGGCTCGGGAAGCCGCATGGGAGTCCTCATCAAGGCTCGGCTGGCGTTCCCATCCTCCCCCTCAGACCTCGTCGGAATCCTTGCCTTTCGTGCGGTTTCTTCGCTCCCGGCTCTCCTCTTGCCTCCCTCCGTTTGGAAGGAGCAGTCCGAGCCAGATCGCCTTGGATCTTTGCCCGAGGCTCAGTCAGCGGAGCCTTGTCCTGCTCTTCTCTCACCCCATTCTTCCCGGCAACAAACGGGGTGGCTTTCTGGGCTTTAGGGCAACGGCCTTCTCCTGCGCGGAAAAGTCTGGAGAAGGCAGCGGCGGCGACGACGGTTGGTGTGAACTCGGGCTGCGTCTTTAAAAGGGCTCCTCAGAGACTTTTTTTTTTTTTGCGCGCAAGCGGTCGGGTCAGCCCGCCGCCCCTTTCATTCAGGTCCCTCTCTTTCCAGCAATGGGATGGAGGGGAGGAGAGAGAGAGAGAGAGAGAGAGAGAGACGCGGGCGGTGCCTCGCTTCGGAAGCTTTGAGGCCGACGCTCCCCCTCCTCACTTCCCGCCTTAAGGCACCTCCGGAACAAGAAGTCGGTCCCACGCAGGTTCGAGGAGAGCGGTAGTCTCGCAGCGAGGAAACACTCCCCCTTGATGAGGCGGGAGGGTGGGGTAGATGCGCGAAGGGGAGAAAGCACGGTGTAGAACCGCGCCGCGGTTTTTAGCGGAGGGGCGGCTGGCTTGGAAATAAGAGAAAAAAGTTTTGGCAGAGAAAGTTGAAAGCTGCAATCTCTCCCCATCCCCCACCCCACACCCCACCCTGCCTGCTCTTTTCCCGCTGGTCGCTAAGTTGGGCTTTGCCTCGCCCTCCGCGTTCTGCTGCTGGGTGGAAGTTGGGAACCACAGCGTGGCTTGCAACGGGTAGGGCCTGATGTCAGCTCTGGGGTCGAGGGAGCCAGCAGTATGGCCCTGGGACAAATAGGGATGGGCAAAGTGCCCACCTACTATCACCAAGTATATACTGTTAAAAACCAACTCTACTATTGATTTGGACTTAAGATGAGAGGAGCCACCTTCCTCCACTTTAGACTGCAAGTTGCTAGCTAGGGAGCAACCATTCTTGCTTTATGTGGAGATATTGCTTTTTGTATGCACACAGCTTCTTCCAGGTGCAAAGGTTCTCTCAACCAGTCTTTCCTAAAGTGGGGTCTTCCTGATACTTTGAACTACAGCTTTCAGAATTGTCAAGTTGGTCCAGTAATTGGCTATGTATGTAGGTGAAAACCCTATAAATCATACTTCCAACTTTTAAGTGTAAAGTAATGGATCTCGGTGGATTACTTGCAATCTGTATTTAAGACAGTGGTTTAGCTGCTTGCTTATTGAGGTAAGAAGCCACAAGAACATCTACTTCTAGAGATCAGCACTTCCAGCCTGCAAACAAAGCTTTGTTTTTGCTTAAAATAATTGCTCAAAAGTATTTTCCTTTTGTGCAAGTAATATTCTCCAGCCTCTCTTCAGTCTTCTACAAAAGAATCTCTGCTGTATACTGTATATAAATAAGGTTTCCTATTAACTTCCTTCCCATTTTCCATTAAAGGTAAACTCTTCTTTGAATCCAGCTCAAATCTTAATGACTTCATAAAAACATCCGTATAGTTTTCTTGGTAACAATGGTTTGCCATTGCCTTCTTCAGAGATGTTTTCTCAATTTCTCAGTTTAGGCTGCAGTCCTAAGATTTCCTCACCAGATCTGATTCCACTGACTTTTTTGAGACCAGCCACAGCTGTAACAATGCAAAACAAGACTAACAAGGACGTTTCTGCATGACAGAGTTTCTGTTTTAGAATTAGATAAATGCCATAAAATAGATTCTGTACCGTACCATCAATTTTTAGGAGGCTATGTTGCATTATTATAATAAAAGAATGTTTTTCAACCCTCATTTGCCATGATAAAAATTAAGGCATCAAATAAAAAGTTTCAACCTCCAAAGTTCTCCAATGCAACCCTTAGACAAGATTTCTAATTTCAGGCTCCTTCAGGAGGAAAAGAAATATAAGAACTTTTTAGGCCATGTTCGTAGGGATGAATTAAAGTTCAAAAATCTTTTCTTTCCCATTCTTCTGTCAAACTCCATCGTTTGCATCTGCTTGTTGAGGGAAAATACAGACCATTCCATTTTTCTATATGAAAGTCTATTCTTTTTGTACTGAAAATGCAGGAGTCTTACCACCCTTTCCCCTACATATGATGATGTACTGGCAATGTACTTATATGACTGCAACAACTGAGATAGAAGTAGTAATTTTAAATTCCCATTCCAAATTGGATCAGAGTAATAAGTATGGGCTCATGGAAGAACCAAGTTCATGGTCATGAAGAGTGCCAATGATGGTAACTCAGAAGCTGCAAGCAGATCCCCAATATTAAAGTATGTGAGATGCCTTAAGCTCTTCTCCAGATGTCTTGTTTTTCACCAACATAAAAGTCTGGAAGGCCTAGAGAAGTGAGTCCTTCCATTTTAATCCCAAACTTGGGGAAAAGAATGGATCTGTCATTAGTCTGAAGTACTATAGTTTAGCCCTGCTCACTGGTGTAAATTATAGTATGATTTGGCTTGGGTGGCTTAAAGAGAGAGGAAATCGCTCATGATCTTACTAAATACAGCTTTTGTCAGCATTCATAGCAAAAGTCTTATTGAAAATCTTGGCTAAATCCTTAAGAGTGTTGATGGTGGTTGCCATAGATTCATATTACTGAGCTTACTCTTTTTCTAAAATTATCTCCAAGTCAAAAGGAGAAAAAAGAATGAAGCTAGAATGAGGGTTGCAGGCCCTTTCGCTTGCTCCAGGCACTGCATTTTGAACTCTTAGGAGAAATAGAATCCATTTGAACAAATCCAAAAACATCATTGGAAAAAACTAGAAATTGTCCTATTTTTGCTGTTTCCTGGGAAAAAGCATATTAAATTTAGAGAGGTCTCAGAAGCAATAAATACTATTAGTATCGATCTTTGTCCAGCCTGGAAACTTAAATCTGCAGCTGTATGTAATCTCAAAATGCAGAGAGGATTTCCATGTCCTCCAATCTTGCATAGTTCCTTATATTTAATATTAAAGCTGCAGTATTTTCTACATGGGAGGAGTTTTTCAGGAATAGGAAATAAGGAGAGCTCTGCTGTGAACATTGCAGCATTTTAAAGTTCACCCTAAAGTCAATTTTTCAACATAAACTTAACTGCTGAAATGTTTTCCCTTCTTGTGGCCAGCAGCTCATCTACCATTGCCAATTAGTTAAAAACCTGTTAACAAGACAATACATCCGGGATTTTATTGTTCCCAGCTTTCCTGGAATAAGGCATGTAATCAGAACATGTTATGAAAAAATAAAAGGGAAATTAATGAAGGAAAATGTTTTTAAAATGAGTTATTATGTACATGACTTAAGGATATTTCCTGACCGAAAACAAGAATTGTTACAGAGATTATATCATTTGAAGACCTTGATTTGATTCATTATTGAACAATTGGTATCTCAGCTTTGTAATGTAAAAAACTAAGCATATAGAGACAGAATGTTTTTAATCATTGTTTTTAATCAGGGTAGCAGGGACTAAGGAAGAAATAGTATAGCTGTTTTGAGGGAATTCCTGACATCTTTCCTCAAAATCATTGAGATTTCAGAATTTTTTTTCCAAAGGCAATTAAATCTTGGACTATATTATGGAGACAGAGAAGAGAGCAAGCATACTGAAAATACATGGAGTATAGAGTAAAAATATTATTCCAAAATGCATATTAAGAAATGCCTTTCTCAAAATCACAACTTTGGCTAGATGAAAAAAACCAGAGGGCTATGATTTTCAGAAATAACTTAAAATTTGTTAAAGATCTTAGAAATATTAAGAATAGATTTAATATCTAAATATCCCTCTGGTTTTTTCATTTATTCCATCTTCTGCAATTTTTGCATGAGATTATTAGTTATTCAGTAGCACTAAAACTCATATATAGCAGATTATTAATGTTCTTTTATTAACAAAATAAGTACTAAATAACAGTCAGCTTTTTTACTAGCATGGAAAATGTCATGTGATATACTGTGAAACCATACAGCTCAGTAAACCGAAATTCTTAATTTACCACATCCTTTCCCCTTTTCTTCTCTCAAAGCCAGTTCTTCTGACATGGAAAAAATATACAATCAAACACTTGTATAATTGAGAAATTGTGGTGTAGTTGACAATGCTACCTCTTGACCTATCTCATTTCCACAACACAAACATGTTAACCAGTTTTGATAATTTGTAAATATCAAGGCTTGTTCAGAGAACTTTAATTGTACTTTATTGTTCTATTGATATAACTGGAACCAGTTAAGGATAATCAATTTCCCATCAATACAAATAACTAATTGTTACAAATACAAATTGGAAGTTGTACAGGAGGAAACACTGCATAAGTGGCTGGTGATTTGAGAAGGGCAGGAATTAAATATTCCTACCCATTTTCTAGTTCTACTCATCCCTTCCAGCAATATATATTCTTCTTTAAAAATGCTTATTAGGCTACAATATGTCTGATTATAAATCATGTATAATGCACGCAAGTCCAGTTAGTTTCATAAAGACAAAGAATTTGCTATATTTCTAAAATATTAGGTCCTTAATTTAGAAATTGTAATGTAATTGTGAAATTACTGTCATAAAACTATATCTAAATTCTTTAGATCAGACTTATGTATCAATGTGATTTTACAGAGCAGAAAGTAGAAATTGAATTACTGTAGTATCTTAAAATTCTTCTAATGAAAAAAATGATACAACAAAATCAGATTTTAACAGTCTCCAACAGTGCAGAAACAGATATGCCAACAGCTTAGGAGATCTGTGTCTTTTATCATTAGACCAAAAAGGCCCTTTTAAAATTAAGACATAGGCTTTTGTTCTCAAATGGTTGCAAGCTATTTCTGTTTTTAAGAAGTCTTCAAAGTCGATTCATTACTTATGATGTTATTCACTGCTGTAGAAATACTAGTTACGTATATATACCATGGGAAAGGTGTGTAAACTACAAAATAGGCCTTAGAAGATAAAGAATCTTGAATAATAAACAAAAACAACCTCCATTTATAACCAAACTTTTCCAAATTCCTAGGAAATCCACAGCTTGACACTAATGCTTGAGCATTACAACATAGCTCATCTAAAATCTAGGATGCATATATCCCAAGAGAGATAAGACTTATCTCCTAGAATTCAAGAACCATGTTTTTTTCTGAGATATATTTGGCTGACAGTTGTTAAATCAAATGCTTAAAAAAAGCTTTCTGTGTATTTTACTAATTTTTAACCTTGTGGCCTTTTTTCTCTCTGTCATTCTGAATGTTATATATTTGTTAAATGAGGGCTAGGGTTAGGGTTAAATGACAATCGGAGTTACTTAATGGATGTTGCTTGCATCTGTACATCTTCCTGTATTTTCTTCACTGTATCAGCAATCAAATTGCAAGCTTTCTTGTGCTTTTGCCAGTGCTGCACTTGACACTCTCTAAAGATGAGTCAAAGATGAAAAAAAATAGTAATGACAATGATGATATAACATTCTGAATTTTCCTTACTACTGTTAATATCTGCATGAGAGTCAAAGGATGTACTTCTTTTATTCATAAAAATTTCATAAATGGTACAGCTGGGATTTGGATGTTAAGCCTATATAGAAGATATACCTATAACTAAATAGGATACAACACACACACACACACTCATATAATAAAATATGAATTATGCTTTTCTTACAAGGAGTAAATGGTTCAAACACAAAATATCACAATTACGATTGTTAATGATTTCAATCTTCTGTCCCTCAAGTATAATATTATCTTGCCATGTTTTTGAAAAAGGTGATGGAGACACATTTGAATGATAAAGTATTCAGAAAAATCGGGCTATGCATGCACTCAAAAGAACACTTTGCAAAGCATGTTAGAGAGAGGTTATTTTGCTGGCACCAAATACCAAACCAATATTAAAGTTCATTCTCCTGAAAGGCTTATGTGGCTGCTTCAAAAGCAACCCCTTCCCCGTTGTTTGCACATGTGTGAATGGACAATTGGAATTGCATTGAAATTGCCATTTGAGTAAAGTAGTTGTGTGTGCCAACAAACATAGACATTTGAAGCAGTTGTGTGAGCCTTTCCAAAAATTTTTAAGAGGGGTGCTAATTCAAATGCTTTGCACAATCTTATTCTGAACTGGAGACAACTGCAAAGAAAAATAGATTCCAACTGAAACTAATGAGAAATAATTTGCTAAAGCAAAACTATATCTGACATCTAACTTTCTGAGAAATTTAACCAAACACTGTCATAACAAATCTTACTATTACAAGGTAATATCCACAAGACTATCTACTGATCTAGAGAAGTGATGAAAGAGCAGATTGCAATATTTCTAGTTGCTCCAATTCCTTTAAAGCAGACATGAATGGAAGTAAAAATATGTATACAAGATCACTTCTGAGCAACATTCAAGCCCCTTAAATGACATTGTTTAGTTAATGTCCTACTGTTACATATAACCAAAGAGAAAATAAATTTGGTCATATAGTAAAATAAATCTCAATCATATTACCTATAGAGGCAGGATTGAAACTGGTATGGTTTTCTTTATTGGAAGCTCAATAGTAACATGGGTAAATGTCTTACAGAAACCAGAAAGAATAACCCAATTCTGGATAATCTCTACTCCATGTTCTACTGAACAGAAAATGTTCTAAGGATCCTAATTATTAGTGATAACATTAATTATGAATGGTACTATGGAGAAAGTGTACATCTGAGTAATATTTTTTCACAAACAAAGCCAATCTAATATAGCTTTATTTTTACTGGGGACATAAGAATTAGATGTAATTTATTAAAACATTAACGCATTAAAATATTTATACACATATGCCTACATACATGTTTGTTTACAGAGCTCAAGCTAATGATTCCCATGAAATAAGTGTCTGTAAAATGAAAATTAGCATTCAATCTTATAGTGTTTACAATATTTTTAATATTGGTATTATTTTTGTTTCTAGATACTTATGTTACCATATGATTAGTGGAGGATTTAGGATATTATGAGAATGAGTTCTATTAAACTTACCGTTTGCAATACCATTCATTCCTACAACGGGAACAGCGTTTTGTGGCCTCACAGCCACACACTGCACACTTGGGTTTATCTGGCATTAGGGCTTCCATTACATCCAGGCTATATGTCTTTGCCCATCTGATTTAAGAAAGAAAGCAGCCTTCATAAAACACAACTGCAACGATTATCCAGTGGTATCTACAATAGAAATGGAACTCTCACATTGATTTCACATTTAGTAAAACATTAAAAGTGAATTGATACCTGTGAAATTGACTTTAGTACTCTTTGAAGACAAAGATTTTGGAATATGACATTAAGCAAATGATTTCTAAACTTGATTGAATTAGGAAAATTATTTTTTTTTCAAAGTATGGACTATCAGGTTAACTCTACATATCATGATAATTGTAATGATTACAATCTTTAACAAAGGAAGAAGGTGAATATGAATGAGTCTTACCTATAAGCCTGGCTTTTCAGTTCCTCTTCTGAAGGACTAAACATATTGTTTACTTGGTGCTTGGCAATTGCTTGCCATTTTTCAGAGTTTTTTCTGATAACTTGATCCCAGATTTCGGGAACCTGTTAGAACAATAAAAGAATTGAAGGCTTATTTCTTTCAAAAACCAGATCCAAAATATTTTGAAATTATTATGTTCATCACAATACTAAGAGATCATAAACATTAACTTGAAGAAAAAAATATAATACTATACTAGAGATTTTATCTTGGGGAAAATTTACCCTAAAGAAAAAAAAGCAAGAACAAAACTAGATTAAATAGGATTCCCATTTTTATAGACTGGTATTAATATATGGGGAACCTCTTTTCTACTTCACCTTGCCATAAGTTCTAGAAAATCATTCCCAGTTTGGGGGCAGAAGATATTAGGGAAGGAATAATGTTTGCTCTCATTTTCTGCAAATTTGAGGTAAACACCAAAGTATGTGTCCAACTAGTTAGTAAATAAATAACATCTGAAAATTTCTACACACCTGATTTTATTCTGGATGGTTGTACAACAGTTACTACACCTGGAGAATTGATATAGGATACTGTTTTCCTATCATTTTTTTCATAGATAAGAAAGGGGACGCAACATTTGACTCTCATTTCCCATAACAAATGTGGTAACTGATAAAAAAAAATCTTTTTTAGATCTATTGCTGAGGTTTCCTGGGGAGGGATCAGTATATACACTAATTCGAGGGCATTTCATGTGCAACTGATTATCATCTTTATTTCTTAGAACATCGATTTGTTATGTTCACAAATGAATTCAATTAATGCATAAAGTTCTATAATCTTCCTATATATTAATACTGAGCTGATTTTTTGATGGCTGAGCCTTATATATAGATGAAAAAGAATACCTTCATTAGTCACAGTGTGCTAAATAAATATTATCTGGAAGAGGGTGGAATACAAATCTAAAGGAAGGGAAATATTAAAATAGGTTGTCTGGCATAGTCACTAAAGGCATTTTACAATGAAGTATTTTGTTGAATAGTCCCATTTGTAAAAAGAAGAAATTGTAATGTAGTTTAAATTAAAGTCCTGTCATTCATGTTTAATAAGGTCTACAATTAGAAACTTAGCTTGTCTGAGGAATAACTAATATTTGCTTCATTAAACTATCCCATAGGAACTTAACAAGAGAGTTTCACGATATGTTTTAAATAACGAGAAGATTAAAAACTATACATTTTATATCACAAAACTAGGAAAATCATGAGAAATAGAAGCTTTCCATTGGTTATACATCTTCTGTTGATGACAGAATAAAATACATATTTGCAAGTAAAATGGCTACTATATCTAGACTCTATACATCGTTTTCCATTGCAATCTCAAATAGGTAATGCAGTATTTTAGTGTGTCATCAGAGTATTCAGAATATAGAGATGCATAGATGATATTCTCTGGGATTATGGAACATAAGAATAGGACAAAAAAAGCAGTGATGTACATTACCTGCTCCAGTATGAGGTCCTTCTTGGGTGGAGCAGGATCTGTTACAGCAAGATGGCTCAGGTATTTCTGCATCTCCAAAAGATTGGGAAATTGATCAATAAGAACATCGGTCAGGAAGGCACGAAGCTAAACACAGACAAAACAAAATTAAAACATATTGTAAAGCATTTTAAATGAGACATGCATAGTTTATATTACAAAATTGGATTGTAAAAATGGTATGGAAATTTTAAGCAATCTCTCCTGTACCTGGCTTATTTCCCTGCCTCAAATCTCCATTTCATTTTTTTCTATTTTTAGCAAAAAAATCCATAAAGGGTTTTCAATCACTAATAAATGAATTTGTTGTCTTCTCCCTAATCAAAAAGACAATTTTGCCATTTTTGCAAATTATGTCACTTCAATAAATTATATGTTATATTAATCATAGAAGAACTAGACTGACAATATTGATGTCAACACTGGGGCCTCTAAGAAGACACCCCCCCCAAAATGTACTTTTCCACCATTCTGACAATGTCCAGCCCACTGATTTGGGCAT